>NC_134471.1:48439264-48659168 GCF_964194025.1 Convolutriloba macropyga
GTTTGTTTTGGATTACTGAAAAATAAGGTTAGCATTGTTTACTAAATTTTTGATTTCATCTGGTGCTAATTTCTGAAATGAGAGTTGTGATCCCAACACTAAATAAATATATAAATATTTAGTAATTTGCTTAGCTATTGAGGTCTAACACTGGAACACTTGACATAGGTCTAACGAAGCATCTAGGAATTAACTATCGCTTTTTAGTAATGATTGCAAGAGCAAACTTAATTATATTGACACATTGTTACTCTATTTGAAGTATAAACTTTTATAAAAAAGGTTGTCCGAGCTACTTTTTTTAACTATAAAAGATTCACGAAGTTAAAACAATGTTAATCGTGTTTTTTTATTTAAGTCCAATATTTGATGATTCACATCAAGATAATTTCTCAATTGATTTTTTCAAGGGTAATTTTTTAGCTCCAATGCCTGATTTACTGATTTTTATAAACATCGACTCCTCTATCATTGGGTGAGTTTTGGACAATTGTTCACCAGCTAGCTCACTGGTAGTGTTATCAGCAAAATGCTGTTGAAGAGTGGTCCCCTTTTTCAGCGACAATTAACTGGAATGATCTAGAGTTCTGTTATCAAATAAGCATTCTGCAGTCAAATTTATACTATGATAACTATTTTAATTTATAAAATTAGTAGAACGATGTCCAGTGTTCCAGTGTTAGACCTCTTCAGATTAGCAACTTAAAAAACATTTATTTATTGTTAGGATAATAGCTCTCATTGCAGAAATTAACACCAGTTGAAATCGAAGATTTTATAAGCAATTCTAGCCTAAATATACAGTAATTCAATACAAACAACAACAGCGCGTATAAGTTATAATCTTCCGCGAATAGTTTGTCTCCCGATATCTCCGCGGAATAACTATTACATTTATCTTTATATTTTTTATAACTAACAAGGGTCAGAAAAAAATGGTCCAAACAAGCACTTGTTTAAATGTGCATTCTTTAGGAAAAATGAAGGTACCGCAGTACAGAAGCAATATCAGACAATTGTCGAAAACTGAATGGTTCTCATAAAAATTCGCTCGTCATCAAAATTTTTGATGAAATTCAATTTTTTGTAACGCAAGCAGAAGTGGAACCCATTGTCATTTTTCTTACAGAAATTTGGTTGAAAAACACAGCTAAAAAATATTTTGTTTAGAAAACTACTCCGAAATTGAAAAATGCATTAGAAAAAAATTGGTGGTTGTTTTTGAATTCTGGTTCTTAAAAATGTAACGGAAAAGCTGGCATCAATCGAAACAAACAGTTTACAAGACATCAGTTCAAAATTATTCTTGAATGATTAAAAAAGCATTCTTACATGCTGTTTTGTTCCTCCAAAAATAACCAATATGGAAACATTTCAGAAACTTTTTTCATGAATAGATAATTGTGCTGAGTGATACCTTGCATATAGTGGGTGGTGATTGTAGCATTAATTCAAAATAAAGTATGCTAGATTATCACATGGAGATGAACCGATTATCTCTCATGGGTCTTCAAACACCAACACGGGGTACAATTTCACTCACATCTTGCATTGACGTCTTTCTGCACAAATTCCAAGTCGAAAAGTTTTGTCAAAAAAACCAAAACTAATGATCACTGTTCAGTAGCGCTTTAAGAGGATGTCATTAGGAAAACGGCTGAAAACAACCCACAATGAGCAATTTAAACGAGAACTGAAAAGCTGACTCTTACTCTTGCAATTTTGACATTCATAATGTTCACAAAATGACAGAGATGCTGCACGAAATACTAATTGAGCAATTAAATACTTTTTACCTAGCCAAAAACATCAAATAAGCGAACAACAAAGCACTGGATTGATAAAGAGGTTAATAAATAGTAGACAAACAGGAACATTTTGGAAGATGAGTTTAACAAAAAAAAAATAGTCAGAACCGTAAGAAAAACAATCCAAGCTCGTTAGAAGAGTAATAAGAAAAATAATGTGACAGTTTTCTGAAAAAAACTTCCCATGAAGCCGGAAAGGAGAACCGTGGGCTCTTCAAGTTTGTTAATGATGATCGAAACAAAAACACAAATGATGATACAACTGAAAATGAAATCCAAGAGCAAAACATCGAAATCTTAATAACTACTTTGCGTCAGTAGGTGGTAAAATATCGCTTTTTCGATTGACAACAAAAACCTGAAGGGCTAGACAATTAAATGCAATTTTTTTCACCAACAAAGAGGAGAAAGATGTTTTTGCGAAGATTGCAAAGGCAATGAAAAAATGGAGCGCAAATTGCTATAAATTTATTTTTGTCTCTATTAATTCTGTATCAAAAAATCTGTGGCCAGTTCTGACCATGATATTCGAAAAATGTTTCGAGGACGGAATTTGTACGAAGAACTTGAAAATTGCGTCAATCAAGCAGTTTTTTGAAGTTTGCGACATAAACAATCCTGAAAATTAAAGACCTATATCACATCTGCCAATTATTGAAAAAAAAATGAATCCTTAGTTTTCAATAGTGTACAAAATATTCAAAAAAGAGGATACTAAAGAGTACGCAATTTGGATTTTGAGCGAATCTGAACACCCCAGAGTCCATTTTTACTCTGTTAGAAGGTATGAAACCAAAACAAAAAAGGATCCGTGTGGCATCCAAATAACTTTCATAGATCGTAATCAAGCATTCGCCACTGTCGACCATTGCATCTTTTTACAGAAATGTGCAGATTGTGATTTGAGGGTGAAAGAAGTGGATTTGTAAAATTAAACCAAAAATCTATCAAACCAAGAAAGATAACATTTGGCGTACGTCAAGGATCCATCCTTGGTCCGCCGCTATTTTTCTGTATGTAAAACACATCTCGTGTAACGATGAAAAAACAAATGAAAATCTCTATGCCAATGATACAGGCATAAAAACCAATGGTACAAAAACAACAATAAATAGCAACCAACAACTGGCTTTAAATAATGTTAGAATTATTTATTAAAAAAGCTAACATAGGATGAAGAAAGAACGCGGACTGTGTCCATAGGAAAGAAGTGTGCCAAACAAAACAGCTTCACTATGAACTCTGAAACAGTGGAAAATGTAAACAGTTTTAAGTACCTAGGGGTCATTGTTGATCATCAGCAAAATTACAAGAAGCAGAGTTTTTATCAAAACTAAATCAGTTTGCTGCTATGTTCATACGCTATGAGAAAAACTCTAAGAATATTGCAGACGATGTATTCAGAACTTTTGTGCAGCTAGTTATTCAATATGGCGTCCTAGCTTACGGAGCGAAAAACAAAAGTATTTTTTTAATGACAAAATTAATTCGACTGCTTATGGTCATCTTCTGAGCTAATATAATTTGACACCGTTGCAAACTGACGCAAAAGAATAAAATCTACATCAGTCAGGAACAACTACACATCTATGAGTTGACGAAATTACTGATGGAGAAATGATTAAAACTTTAAACACCTATAGGAGTGTATTAATGAAAACGATTTGGGAAAAAAAGCTAGAAAAGACGGGCAAACAATTATCATTGCGTCGGCTTTCCTGAGATCAGTGAAAACTCAAGCACAGTTAGGTTAGGGAAACTTTTCAACTGATTTTTAACTATGGACTGCACAGTTATAACAAATGTTAAAAAATGAAAATTACACATGCAGAACAACTTGCTCAGGCCTTTCTCAAAAATTTTTTCAGTTGTTTTCTATACCCGAGTTGAAGTTTCTTTGTTTTCATACAAGGATCATATATGATTTCATACTGTCCATACTTGATTTCTTAGTACGATCCTTGTATGAAACCAAACAAATCATATATGATCCTTGTATGATTACCAAGAATCATTCATCTATTTTTGAAAATATTTAACCATTTGTGTTTTTTGTTTTTATTCGGTAGGGCGTCACATATATGATACCCCGGCATCACATTGTGATCTGGCAAAAGACCCTAACGTACAATATCGATTGCAACTTGGGCACAAAATAAAAGAGTAAGTCCAAACAAATAACAAATTTTTTGAAATACTCTGAAGCCAGTTTATACATATAAATGCTCATTTAAAAAAAAGTAATCAAGAAAAAATGCATATCACGTCATATTCGTTTTCTGAATACGTTTAAACCACAAAGTTGTTCTTTCAGCGCACACAAAGAATCAAATGTGGATTGCAAATGCGATATAATAATTTAATAAGTCCTCTGACTACATTATACGAGAATTTGTGACACCAGTCAATATATTATGTGTCATATATGACCTTGTATGAAATCCAAGAAAAATTTTCAACTTCAATAAAAAATCAAAATTATACAGTTTTTAGTCTTTGAATTTTTTGTATGATCCTTGTATGAATTCTAGGAAATCATATATGGTCCTTGTATGACTACCAAGAATTCATACAAATCATATATGACCTAGTATGATTACTAAGAATCATATATGACCTAGTACGAAATCAAAGAAAGTTGTATGATCGTTGACCCGGGTACATAAAAAAAACTACCTACGGTTACCTGAGTTTTGTAGTATCTAAAACTGCCGTTTTTGTCTTTGGTAATTTTGTATTGACAACCCATAGATAATTTTTTCTGTCCTTTGAATAAGAATGTGCTCCGAGATTAATTGTTCCGACATAGGCATCTGAGTATGCTCCATAGTGACGCGATTAAAGTACTAAAATATAAGTTGTCTTTTAAATATTGTACGTAAACTCTTGTAATATGCGGATACGCAAGCAATTTTTTATAATCGGATTTTATTAATTAGCTACTGTCCCTCTGATTGGGCGAGTCAATAGATTTGGTCAATCAGGCGGCCCCCTCTGGCTGGGCAACAAATATTCATCTGCCTCAAGAGAGTTTTATCTCCAATTAAATCTCGTAGCTCAATTGAGATTTCACGGCTACAATTTGACTCCAATCTGACTTCATCCCTCCGAACTTTCACAACGAAAATTTGATTAGTTCTGTACTTGGATTGGCTTGCAACAAGGGTTTCCTCTTTTTACTCACAAACTTCAGAATTGATAAACCGTGGGCAAAATTACAAATCGAAGTATTACATTCTCGGATATTTCCGTTGATTTGGCCAAGTCCCCTAGCAATTGTTTAATTGGACTATTTAGTTCCAACATTACTGGTCATTAGTCTATAGGTTCACTTGGATCCATTACAGCACCTAGAATAAAAGATGTACGTCGTTTTACTGACCTAAAAAGTAGAGATTCCTAGACCTTTTTTGGTGATTATCTGTTTATAAAGACAATTGGGACAATAGTTCTATTATTTTTCTAATTTGACAATTTTATACATTAATATTAATTGCAACTACTCGATAATATTTAATGTAGCAGCATCGCTATCGGCAAATTCAATACTATTTAAATCTAAATCAGTTGTGGACATTTCACTAATCTTTCGGTTGCTATAAGAGACGCTAATCCTTCTAGATTCAAACCCTCCTATGCTAGTTTGTGATGGTAATCTGTGTGCGTGATTAATCTGTTCAGATGATGTGTGGTTACTGTTCAGTCCCTGATGAAATAATTGGCTCGTTTCGAACGACGCGTCGCCTATCATGCTGATTTTGTGCGCCTTGATCGTTGGACTAAGACCGCTTCGTTTTGACACCGGAGGTAAATTTGCAGATTTCAGAATTAAAGGGTCCAGTTTCTCTTCACTGACTTCTTTTAGAATTGAGGTCGCAATATTGTAGTTACAAGGTGAGGGTGATTTGGGGTTGTTAGATGGTACGCTTTTCAATGGGCTCAGGAATTGCGCGGTTGAGAATGTGAATTGGTCAGCAACGGATGTTCTGAAAATATCAATAAAATAAACAATTAGTTTTAAACCATATACTTAGCTACTCTTTTTAGTGTATATCGTGCTCAGTAAAGAGCTCAGTAAAGAGTAACGTCAGTAAAGAGCACATTTCGAGACGCCTCCGCGTTTTGAATTATTGAAATTTCTAGAATTTTTTTATTACATCCGAATTAAAACGGACGCAAGGCATGGAAAACGGGCTCAATTAAAGCGGACACGGAAAGCGGACTCAAGGCCGCTTTCTATCAAATTTTCTTAAAACATTTTCTTAAAACAAAGAGCGACAAAAAAACGTTAAGAAGTCTTCTCAAGTTTTGATTTTCCAAGGGATCAGTTATCCGTGTAAACTTTAATTTTACCCGCATCTTGTAAAAGCCTGTTCATACTCGGAGACTGACTGTGATGCGAGGAACCGTTTAATAAAGCATTTTAAGTTTGCTTTAAATCACAAAAAACACCCAAAATTTATTTTCAAAATTTCTCATGTTAAAATTGACTTGCTAATTATTAATTTACGCAATGAGCAGAAACATTCTAAAAAAATTGGATCTTTTCCGCTAGCCGCAATAATGTTTGACTCCCTACTGAAAAAGTATGTATTTTAGTAACTGAGCACCGGGTATAATACATAAACAGCCCTGTTTGCTTTCAAGAAAATAAAAGTAGTAGATCACATAAATAAAATAAAAATAAAAAGAACAAGTTTTTGGCTGATGTCTACATTATATGCAGAGCTTTACTATTATGCAGTTATTAATTTCAAACTTCGACTATTTTAATGTTTTCTAAATGCCTGTTCACACGTAATAGTTCAAATGAATTCATGTGTTTAAACATATATCAATGGGTGGTGCCTAATTTACTGGGGGAGCTAGCGGAAAAGATCCAAATTATTTTTTCGCAATTCTTGCTGCCCAAAAACCAAAAAACGTTAATTATGATATCGAACTAACATGAAAGCTTCTGCAGTTCATCTAAAAGTCTTCAAAATTTTTTGGCAATAATTTATGTTTTCAAAATTAGCAGCCTGAATCAGCAAATTAAAATTGTGTAAATTCGCTTTTCGTTGTTGATGTCTGCATGCTAAGTATTTTCGATGACTTCCTCAATTTTCCTCAAAACTTTCACAACAATTCGAACAAAAATTGTACGCTCTCGGTTATAAGTAAAAAAAAGTTTGTTGAGAGATATTAAGAAGATTTATTTCACTTTGCAAATGGAAACCAAATCTCTCATGCTTTTTACTATGATGGTTGACTTCTGCTATCCTCGCTATCGAGGAAAACTTTGAGCTATTATTCAGGGACTTTTCACTTAGACAATAGGGATAACCTGGTACAGTACTAGGATTTTAAGTCACTTGAATCCCATATAGTTTTTGCTCCATCTAGTACCTCTAGCCTCCTTGAGTTTAAGGTAGCTATCGCCAAAGCCTAACCCAAACCCTTGCCATTGATTTCAGTAAAATTAAACTTACGTTAGTTCACTATATGGTGAACAAGGACATTTCTGCAGATGATTCCTGTTCCTGTCAGGAATTTTATTTAAGTGCAACTTTAGTTTTGGAGTTTCGAAAACCGAAGTTTAAATTTTGACCATTTTGATAAAAAAAATATCCGGAAAAAGCAACCATAAAATTTACTGTGTTAATCAGGCTTTAAAATCAGACAGAATTTCATTCAAAAATTGAGAACTGTTTCCGTAAATTCGCTTTCAAGAAGCGGTACGAAGCGGTACGAAGTTCAGAGCTTATCAATTTCCCTGACTCTGTGCAACATATCTCCAAAAACAAGACATGTCAAAAAATTCAATCGCGAAAGTCCGCCTTCACCCTCTCTAAACTTTGTTGAATAAAATTTATGTTCAATAAAATTCACTCAAAAGTAACTAGAATTGGGAGAAATTTCAACCTGAGAAAACCAGTTACTACATTAAATACATAAAAGGGTAAAACGTGTGGGGAAATTGGTATTTGCATGTAACTGTCAATGAATTTCAGTGATACCAGACTTAATTGCATGTTCTCATACTCTCTGTAACCAAGACTATAAAACTGTTGAACGTGAAGTTCCAGGAATTATGCAAGGATCACTAGCATGTAACAGCTCTTAAAATGACTGTAAAAAGGAGTATGGTAAAAAAAAGGAATACAGTATTAATGGAATCATCGATGTACATTTTTTGTAAAAACCGCATTACTGTGAATTTTGAAACCGGGAAATGAATGCGATACTTACCCTTCAAAAACTTGTGACTCGAAAACACGCGTGCCCTGCTTCTTTTTCACCTCTTCTTCGTTATTCCCAGATTTCAAGTCCACCTTGGGAAAAACTTCACCGCTTCCCTTTTCTCCTTTTTCTTTGCCAATTAAACTGTTCTGAAGGGTTTTGATATTGATTAACTTGAATACGTTTTCAAACACGCAACTGTGCAAAGATCTGATATAGTTTTCGTAATCTCTGTGCATGGAAAGTGCCATTACTTTTTCAGGATTTTCATGCGATTCGAATAAGTTCACGCAGTGAAATATCAAATCATCACCCTGCGTAGATTCTAAAGTTTGTAATTGTAATTCTAAATCTTCATTTTGGGTTAAACCTAACAATTTGGCGTATTCGTTTTCCAATAATGCCAGTTTTGTTTCCAGGTTTTGTTTAAGTTCCAGGTATTTTCGAACAAAGGTTTTATCGCTTTGCGATGTATACTCACGAAAATAATCAACAAATAACGGGTCTGTTTTTTCCAGTTGAGTTTTGAAGGACTCTCTTTTCAGTTTTGGCATTTCACGACCACTTCGGGTTAAAGGTTTTGGCGGAATAATTTGACTTGCACGTTTTTCGTCCAGCGACACAGATAAATCCAGAAACGGGCTAACATGGGCGCCTTGTTTGCGTTTGATTTTGGGCGTGTGGCCGACAGAAACGGTTCCGGGTCGGTCAGCCGAACTTATAGGAGGCGATTTTAGCATTATTGTAGAAGCAGATTCGATTTCGTCGTTTGTAGCTGATTTTCGGAATGGAATAAATTCGGATATCTTTTTCATTTTCGTCGACGTTTTAGTCTTGGCTGATAAGCTAAGCTTGCGTAAATAATCGGCCGAGCTACTGGCTAAGCTATAGCGCCTTACTGCTCTGGCTGATGATTTTGATTTTGTTGGGCTTGTTACATTGTGGTCGTGAAATTGGTCTAAATTTGAAGTAGATTTTGAGTCATAATTTTTATCTTCGAACTGAAGGGATTTTGAAAATTGTTGTTCAACGTTCAAGTGTAAACAACTGCAGTGAGCTTGATTGCACGAAGCGTCCTTGTTTTTGTTTGTGGGGCAACCGTTATTGTTTATTCCCGGTTTATTATAACTACAGGTAGCACCTTTGCCGTAACTGGTAGTAATGCAATCTGACTGGTTATAAGTCTGGATACTGTTATAACTAGGACAACCAATGTTATTACCGCCAGCGAAAGGTTTGGTAGATTTTTCTGTGGTAGTTGTTAAATTTGGCGAATTTATGGAGGAATTTTGTAAATTTGAGGAAATTTCAGGGGTTGATTTAGGGCTATTGGCAGCAGTGTTTGGGGCACTTATCTTTTTCCTATCATTTGAGGAATAGCCGGGAAAATTGTATCCTGTGGAAAATGTTGCAACAGAACTATTGGCTCTCCTTTTTGTTTTGCCTGTTATGCATTTTCCACCGCTCAATAAAACTTCGTCACGGCTGTTACCGACAGAACTATTATAACTAGCATAACTGGTATTATCACTTGAATAACTGCATTTACTCCCTTTCCCAGTATCGGTGGCTGAGTTTCTTCCCTCGCTTGATTTGGTTGAATAACTAACACCAACCTCTTTGTTATAACTTAAGTTATAACTATTTTGGTTGTTTTCAAATGCTGTTTGTCTAATTGGCTCAAAATCGAATTGACTTGTGTCTGAACCTTTGAGCGAATCTGAATTATATTCAAAATCTAATTGGGTGATTTTAGGGGATTTTCGTGAACAAATTTTTTTCTTCACGTTTTTGGGAGATAATTCACTGAAGGGGTACTTGTCGACTGAGCGGCTTTTGGGGCTTAACTCCTTGGATAGTTGGGCAAAATCTTCAGTTTTGGTCGCTTGTCTCGGCAGGGTTTTGTAACCCGCGCGGCCGTGAATGTAATCAGGTTTATTTCCCAAAGATAGAGCGGAATTTGTCGGTTTTTCTTGGCTGCATGAAGAGTTATTTACATTGCTTTCATTCCAAATTGGTTCACGCTTTGTTCCTAAATTCTCAAGGGAAAAGTTGCAATCTAAATTGGGTTTGTTAGGGTGATCGATTCGATCTCGTAAATCTTCTAAGATAGACATAATGGGCGGACAACACAAGGGGTAATCAAGTAACTATTGTTCCCAAATTTGTATTCTTTGTGAAATCAATTGATCGATATCGAAATCCTGAAAAACAATTAATGCGAAATAAGGAATGGCCAAATCGGGTAATTTTTATTGTATTTTCACAAATTTTTGATGTAAATATCTCAATTTTAAAACGTTTTGTGCATAACGATAACACACAGGTATAGATCAGAAAAATGAGTTAACTTTTCACTAAGTGTAATTAAGGCAATCGTGTTAAGATTCTTTTCAGCAGTTTATTGCGATAAGAAATAACTGTTTAGTGTTTTATATCTTGAATGACTTCAAATAAAGAGTTGTGAATTATTAGCAACAATTTCTCGAATATTCTGATGACTAATTCGTAAAACGTGACTAAATCTCAAATCAAAATTTCAGATAATACCTCACAGGCAAATTTTGTTTATAAACAGTAAAGCGATTCACAATTTATAACTGAGTTTAATGGCTAGATAAACCTGATCGTCGCCAAGTTTCATAGATACCAACATTCGAAACCTTTTACCGACATTCAGACACAAAGTTTTAAATTAGGGATATTAAAATTGAACAAATAACTCAAAGCTCTGAAAACGGAATTTTGCGTTTTGAAACGTGCCGAGCTTTCTCTCGAATGGGACCTATATATTCTTTACATGTATCATCCTCGCATTATAGCTTCAAAGTGGCATTTCAAAGCGTTTGTGTGCTTGATTTGCACGCTAGCGCAATTCTGTTGAAATCTTCATGTGTTTTGTTATGTCGTTCTGAACAAATTGTGAACAAATTGCACATTAATCCACCATTTTCAGGTCCCACAGGTTTTTGTTGAGCTGAAACAATATAAAGCTTTCATTTATTAGATCTACGGGGTATGGCAGAGAATTTCCAACACCATTCCAGCGGCGACCTTGACGCATAAATATTTAACAAGAATAGCCGTAAACTGAAAGTCTAGGGAATTTATGAGTTCCATTACAAATTTGAAGAATATTACAGACCCGCATGCTTATATAATATGATAAATTTTAAAGCTGCATTTTGTCAATTTTGTTGAAGAACAAATGAGTGGTTTTATCTTGACCATGTTTGCACAAAATTCTGGTTGATATTTGCGAGTACGAAAAATTTTTTGATCAAGTTTTATGCTGTAAAAACTTTTAATCAAATCAAAATGTTTTTGAAACAACAAATTCGATAAAGAGTTTTTATTAAATAATCAGTTGACGAAAGAGAAAAATTATGAGCAACGCGATATTATCATCAAAGATTTTGGCGTAATTTAAGCAAAGTGGGGATGGCAAACAAAAACCGCAAATCATGCATCTGTTTCTTGGCACATTTCATTGGCACCGTAAACACCGTAAACTCAAAATGAGGGTTAAACTTTCCAAAAACAACAGCAAGAGCAAACAAGCATATTCTTGTTCCACCCATTACGATCAAAACCTAAATGCCACCCGGATATAGGTTTCAATGCATTTCAGCCCTAAATTTCATGAGTGAAAAAAAGAATAATTTTATACTAGAGTTATTGATGTTAAGTAAGTTTATTTTGACTTCAAAATGATCTTACCGAGATAAATTAGCCTGACAATTTTGATGTTAAAAAGCTTGATAGTATATTTGAACTGCGAATCATTCTGCTCGTCATACTTGCATTTTTGTTCAGACCCAATTTAGTTAGGGAGGAACTATAGGCCGATCCATATATTCATCGCAGTGATGTTTCTTAACAGCCATATTGTGATAGCAATGCCAGTTTTAGCATCATTGTTGACGCCTTCAATAAAAAATATTTTCCGTCTGCCCTTTTTTAATATATCTTATCATTTTTTCGTCGTAATTACAGCCAAGTCTGTTTTCATTTGAATTAATGAAAAATCCCATTTAGATTCAAATGAGGCCCAGTGAATAAGTATTGTTATTTTTGAGTGAAGCTCATGGTTTTCATGGCTCCGTCAAAGTGTTTTCTTAAAATTGTTAACGAATTTTTGAGATTTGCCAACATTCGTTGTTTTGAACTTGACGTCATTATGACTGAGTCAATTTAATCAAAGTGGTAATTTTGTAACTAAAGAACTATTTATAGCTTCAACCGTCTTTGCCTTTGCGTAAAATTGTTTGTGAACTTTTGATTTCTTTTGTAGTCTTTTGTCTTTTGAAATTTCAGACTGGCTTCCTAAGTGGTCAAAAGTCAGCCTATTTACCATTATTTAGTAGAAAACCGATAATTGTTATGGCTATGTTTTCTTTATAAAAACTGTTTTAGGAAAAAAAAATCGGTTTTCGAAAGAAATTAAAGATTTTTTTGAGATTTGCCAAATTTGCCCGATTTCTATCACCTTATAGCGTAATTCCAGCGCTAAAAGATCGCGTTTTCCCTGACGGTAAATAAAATTTTGTCTCCCTTGTTGATAAATTGTTCAAATAGTGGTGTTTTGGCTTTTAAACTGCGAATTTTTGTGACTTTTTTTGAATTCTTTTAATGTTTTAAAAGTACTTTATGTTCTCTTGGGCGATTATCACATTAATGAGAGATGAAAATTAAATTCACATATTACATTAACCGCGTTTCAAAAAGCGCAATTGAAATTGATTGTTTTCACTTCATTTAGTGAATAGATTATTGTTTTATATGCTTCGACATTGTTTCCTTGCAAAATATGCATGACTTTTTTGATTTTTATCTGTATTGGTTCTTTCTGTAGTCGTATGACATTCTAAATAATGACAAATGTCGATTGTTTCGTATGGGAGCATAAATGAAGCCATTTAATGTTTTCATTTGATAGTTAATGGTTTTCATGACTTTGAGATTAATTGTATTCAAAAATTATATAAGTACAATTTTATCGGTTCCCTGTTTGTTTTTTGTCAATTTATTGATTCTTCTGAACAAATACAGGTTCCCTATCTTTTCTATTTAAAATCAAGTCAATTTTTTTTTAATTGAATTTTCATTTGATACCTTTTTGACTTTTTCGTTCGTTTGTTTTCATAAATGTTTTGGTCGTAATTAATGCATGCTGTTTTCTGTTGATTTCATTGTTTGTCTGGTCTCTTAGTTTCCTTAATGGCATGTACCATCGACCTTCTAATGGGCATTATTAATAGCCGCCCTCATCTTCTCAGCCGGCTATTATAGCGCTCCTATTTTTTTTACACTCCAAGAATTGGATTGCATTGGTGCTCTGTCCTTTTTTTTATTTTTGTAAGATGTTTTCACACCTTTTTTCATGACTTTGAGCTTTCAATACGGGATAAAAAGGTAAAACTCAGCGGGCATCAATTTTCATTAGAGGCCTTTAGCCGCATTTAGTAGTTTTTTAAGTACTTAGAGTGGTGAAGCTACTGGGAAGGCCGTAATTTAAGGTTAACAGGTCAAAGTCATTTTCAGAAGTTTTTGAGCCCAAAATGTTGCAATTTTTTCGTCTTTTTTTCGGATTTTTTGTTGGACCAGTCTGAAATTGAGGTTTGTAAAAGTTGGTAAAGGTCTTTTGCAAGACGTAAATACTTTTTATGGCCATTTTAAGAGCTATATGTATTGCTACACCTAACATAAACACTGTAAATTATTCTAATTTTTAAACTTTTTTCAAGTTTTTTGAATGTTTTTGTTGTTTCAGCTCTTGGTGTCACAATAATAGGTTATTAACTGCTCTCAAACGAAATTTGCAGCAATTGTATTAGTCCTGTTGGTCTTTTTTTATGCGATTTTTCGCTTGACCGATTTTTCATCTGACGCTTTTGGCTTTTCGTCCTCAAAAACGGGATAAACAGGTAGCGCCCAGCGGGCATCAAGTGCTCTTAGAGCCTTACAGCTCTGTTTCACAGCTCAAACTGTTTTGGAGACTTATACTTATACTTATGGTGTGAAGGGCGGTTCATCAAGGTTGACACACCCCCCCCCCCCCTGTTGACCCCCCCACGTTAACCCCCCCCCTCCCTATTGCCTCCACCCCCACCGCGCTGTTGCCCCCCCCAGCCCAGTGTTGCCCCCCCCCTCAG
This sequence comes from Convolutriloba macropyga, assembly GCF_964194025.1. NCBI lineage: Eukaryota > Metazoa > Xenacoelomorpha > Acoela > Convolutidae > Convolutriloba > Convolutriloba macropyga. Next base: position 48,453,450 of record NC_134471.1, read on the forward strand.
CCCCCGGTGCACCCCCCGTGGCTAGCTACTTACGAAGCCAACCGCTCGCCGGTTGTTTGAGAGCAATTCGCCCGACGTTAGTCGGTTATGTTTTTATAGTTTCTAGTGGTAATGGAATGGTTTTAAACTTCACGAATTTTACCAATTTTTTTGATAAAACTTGCTGTTTTTCCAATTCTCTGATATTAATTTTCATTATTCAAGTTCTCCAGCTCCAGGGGGCAAGAAATCTCGTCTAGGATTTGCTAATAGCTTACTACAAAAATTTTATTGTCCATGGCATAAGTCAACTTTTTCAAATTTTTGAATATAGTTGTCAATTTTTAGGTTTCTCTAGCCTGAACAGCCAAAACATTTACTTTAGGTTTTTATAATAGTTTACTGCATAGTTTCTAGTGTTAAGGGGGGATGTGTTTCAAGATTTTAATATTACAAATTTTAGTGCTCTGAAATTTTAGTCTGAGACTTCCTGAAATTTTACTCTTTTTCTTCAGTGGCCGGGGTTTTAATGCTATTGAGATTGCTAGTAGGTTATTGCAGAGTTTCTATCGGCAACAAAATAGTTTTCTGTTTTTTTAGATTGCAAATATAAGTAATTTTTTAAATAAAGCTTGCAATTTAAATTTTTTTGATTGTTTTCAAATTTTTTGAATTTTTTTGTCATTTTCTGAGTTTAACTATCTTTATTGGCCTTTTTGAATGTTGGAGATGAGTTAGAGGACAGAATTCCACAGAGAAAAAATGAATTTGAATTTTTTTTAGACACATTTTTGAAAAATACCTTAAATTTTTCCTTTTCATTTGAAGCATTTTTCACATTTCTTTTTGAAGCATTTGTCGTTTTTTTCAAGATTATCTACTTTAATGTCAAATTAATCTCTTTCAAGTCTTTTGCGTGAGTTAATGACTATATTGCATTGTGTCATAAATGGCCTTCAGGTTAATAGCTTCAAGAGTTTTAGGAATAATTGTTTTGTTTAGTTTGATTCTCTTAGTTTCAAGATTTCGTCTTTTTGGCTGGGATTGTTCAATTGATCTGCTGGTCAGGTACATTAGGCTTGTTTTTCATTCAACTCCTTGGATTGTCTTTCAGGACTTGTCCTGCTATGTTTTTTTACTTCGTCGAACAAAAAAATGTTTCGCTTTACCTCATTTTGCCGCTTTTTCAACATTTTGCGTGAAATCTCTTTGACTTCTCTAGGCTAGTTTCTCTCTTCTCTCATTCTGCTAAAAGTGATTTTGATTATCAGTTGCTCAGCAAAGCAGTTGAAAATGAACAGAGTCGGTACAAAAATTGAAGTCAGAAATGGAAACGAGATAAACCCATAAAGCCCAATTTTGGATGCCCGCTATTTGAACTTTGTTCCTATAAGTATTAGTTACCTCTCTCTAATGCTTATTGGTATTGATAGTAGCCCCTGTAGCCTCTCTCTAAGAAACAGAAGTATGTTCAACTTCGAAATGCCATCAAAATAAATCGGACTTAGAAATGTTTTTGTAAAAAAATCTTTTTTTTTCAATATCTATTCTTTCAATCTCAATCATGCTGATTGGAATCAACGGCGGCTATTTTCCGGCAATCTGCCGGGTATGTTTGTTAATAGAAGCATTGAGAAACTGAGACCACTGAAAAAGCAAAAGCAAAAACTAGCCCACAGCTCAATGGTTGAGTGATTAAGACTTACTGCACAGCTGGAAAATTGAAAGCACGCCACTCTTAGAATTTCTTTGAATATTAAATGAAACGATTTTCCCCCGATAATCGGTTAAGTTAAATATAATTTACTCATTTAAGAAAAATAAAAACTGATGACAGCTAGTTCTATTGTGTAACAGGAATACTGGTCATTGATCGTTCTTTATTTAATCTCTGCCACAAAGCATCACTTATTTTAAACAAGAAAATACACCAGGCTTTGATCAATTTCAGGAAAAATTTCTCTAGCCATTGTTACGCAAATCCAGTGATCTTGGCGACAAATGATTTTCAAATAAAATTCAACGCTATACCAGACATCTCTGTGTAAAAAAGCAAACAATAGCAATTCTATATCACTAGTCAAAATGACTTCAGAGTAAAAAGAATGTTGTCTCAAAGTGTGATGTGTTTTTATGTTCATTCCAATATTATTTAATTTGATTTTTCCTTAACGATTGGAATAAGAAATGGAATTATATTTCAGTTCATGACACTTCTTTAATGTGAAGCTTCATTGAAGATCAACATTTTCGTTTTTGGATGTGAGGTCAAAATGTTTTTTTTTAATATGGAAATGAAACGTGGCCAAGACCTCTACTGTTTGTTATTGCTGGAGTGCAATTTTTTTTCCAAAAATGCTATTTTTTGGCAAAAGACAGTTGGCATGAACTCATGTCAAAACATTGAATCCACTTTTCATAAAAATTGACCACTCAAACTCAAAACAACTTTTTTTCTTTTAACAGGATGAACTATTTGACATGATAAAACGATGAAGTTTATTAAACGATCATTAAATTGAAACTGCGAATACATCTGTAGGGTCAATATGAGCACCAGTTAATCTATTCCTGATGAAAATTTCAGCAAACGAAATTGATGCCATTGACTAGCCATTAGTTACAGAATTCCTTTTCCATGTATCAACTCATGATTGTACCAGGTAGAATATTTTCTTCGGATATAGCTCAAGAGGATGAAAGTTAAAAAAAACTGGATCTATTTTGTTTCGGCCCAGCTTTATGGGCGTTTATTATTACACCACCAGTCGTTCGTGCTAATTTTTATTCAAAGTAATGTTTTGTATTAAAAAAACAATCATAATCTGTGGGCATAAAACACTTGGAGGAAGAGGGCAAAACAGAATAGATACCAAAAGCTTTTTCTAGATAAAAAATCGCTTAAAACGCTTAAAACTCCTTTAATACAATGGTACCAAAAAGCTACGTGCAGCAAGGTTTCTGCTTTTAAGACATGATTCGTGCTTCATAAGCATGATTTACGCTAATGCGTGAAAAAAGGTGTGAAATTTAAAAGTTTTCAACAGAAATTTTATTATCTTTTTCTTTGCTTAAACACAAAAAATGGTTAAACCGCTTTGCTCCTTCAATGTTTGCTAAGTACGCTACAAGGTGTCCGGACCGACATACAAAAACTACTCAAACTGTAGTAAAGATCCAGTGCACAGAATGCATACAAACGTTATCTGAAAAATATCAGTTTAGAGGCCAAAAAATCGAGCGGAAGACCCTCGAAATTGTGTAAAAATCTCCGAATGAAAGTAACTTAACGATGTTTTAAAAGATCTCAAGACAACTCTAGAGCGTATCAGAGTTACTCATAACGCTTTCACTGGCTACGACACAATTTTGTGAGGTACCTTTAGAGAAATTTTTGAAAAGATGGAGTTTTTTTTTCAAGAACTGCTTCAAACAAGGTCAGTTTGAAGAAAAAAGCAAGTGTATTCGTTCAAAACAGTACGTCAGTATGCTCAAGCAGCCTTGTTCTACCTGTTACCGAACGTTCTTGTTTTTCTGGTGAAAAAAAAGCTGCGCACCCCAGAGACGGATGTGCTCGAGTTATTCGAAGAAATGGAAAGAGACTTTAAAAAAACACAAATGATATGAGTTCGCACTGACGTTCACTTTTTTTCGAGCGCAATACAATCAGATAGACGGAAATAATGATTGATTTTGCAAACTAGCTAAATTTTGCCGGTGAGCTTGAAACTTTGAAAAAGTAGAAGAAAAAATGCATTTCAAGAAATGTTTTTTAAACAAGATAATTCTCCTGTGCATAAAACAAAGATTATCAGCAATTGTTTTTGGAGTAGAAGGTACCACTGTGGCCGACATATATTTCAAATCTAAATCCAATCGAAACCTTATGAGGCAATTTAGAAGAAAGGATTACGAAAGCAGTCAGATTTCGAGAAAAATTAGAGTAAAAGTGACAAAAATTTGAAACGAAACGCCGATATCGTCAGAAACCTGTATTAAAACCGTACAAACGTCTGCTAGACAATAATAAAGCTAAAGTTGTATTAACACGCTATAGGAGAACAAATTTAAACTCAAAATAATCTTTTATTGGATGTTCGTAATGCTTTTTGAAAAGTCTTCAGATGTACGCTGCTTTTTGGTACCATAGTGTATCTGCTTCTTCACAATACCAGAAATTCGTATATCTGAAATGCTTTTTAGAGAACAGATCTCAAAATTTTGAGTTTAAATGAATTATAAAACGTCTACTCTCACACATTGCTAAACACTACAACAATGTATTATTTGTGCTACATCATTGCACCTCGTGAATTACACGTAACGTTACGTTGTTTTTCGGGCTTGCTAAACCACTTTGGGCACAGCAGCGTATCAACTAATCCCAAATTATTTATGACATCGTTCTGATGAGACAAGATGCAGGATTTCTTATTCAACAAAATAATCTCAAAAATCTCATAAATCGTAGGTTATGGGTAACTTTTTCCAGGACAAGGTGTGAAAGGCACCAGAATGGCCGAAATAAAGTCCAGATCTACAACCACTTGCAAATTTATGGGCAACTTGGAAGCAGCCATTATGCAAACAGAAAAATTTGGGGAAATGTAGAAGAATAAGTGTCAGAAATTTGGAATGAAATTGACCCAGATATCGTTAAAGACTTGTATGATAACTATGCAAATTTTCTGCTAGTCGTTAAAAGAGCTAGGGTGCAATGAGGCGTTATTAGAGATCAAATTTGAACTCAAAATGTTTGGTTATTAAAAGCAGCGAAACGATAGCGGTTATTATTTTGGACATCGTGGTTTTTTTCTCGTCGTCTCCATCAATGATTCTGCCGACTAATGACTTTTCCAATTTCACTATTTTCTACAACTTTGCAGTTAACATTTGTGTGCTTGACGTCATTTTTTCTGCTTTTAGGTCAGTTGCGTGACTTATAGTCGGTAAAATGACTTCTGAACTTACCTAATGATTTTTAATTTTTATGAACATTTACTAGTTGAAGATCAATAGTGTGCTTCTAAGTTGTGCCAAACGTGTACGCCCTAATTCTTGAGTATTAGAGTCCCGATTTTTTTATTTTGAATATTAGTGCCGAATAAGCTCTATTAGGGATTTTTGCTTATAGAGCTTATGTGTCTCAAAAAAAGACAGTCCGAATCTAAACCAAAAAGTCTAGTGGTCTATTAAAGGACTGGTGGTCGATCTGTCTATCATATTTCTTTAATTGTTTCAGTTCCATGGAAGCCCACAAACGTCTATCGCGGATATTTTCCGGCAATCTGCCGGCTATATTTGGATGTTTGTAATGCTTTTTTGAGAAATAGTCAGGTGTAAGTAGCTTTTTGTTCAAAATATCAGAAAAATCCTATATCTATAATACTTCTAAGAGAACAGACTCTCAAATGGTTGATAATACAGAAATTGGTATACGTCTAGTCTCATGCATTGACTCCTACAAGGTATTATTTGTCATACATAATTGCACTTCGTGAATAACATGTGTAAGTTCTTTTTCGGGATTGCTAAACAATTCTGGTCACAAAAGCGTATCATTGAATCAAAAATTTTCGATGACATTGATCCGAAGAATCTACGCGATTTTTTATTTGAACTATCAGTATATGGGTAGAGAAAACGCTATTGAAGTTCTTCTACCTTCGCTTTTTCGTGCGACAAAAGAATTTTGAAAAGAAAAGCTTGTTAAATCAGTTAACTTTGAAACTTATTTTCCCATTTTTTTCACAGCAAAATCCAAAAAATTAAATGTAATTTAATTCCATGTTTTGAAGCAAAATTGTTCTATTTATAGTACCCTTCAAAGGGATTTAGAGTATTGCTAAAAGCAGAATTAATAATTAGAGCTTCATTGGAGCCTCAAGCAATATTGGTTCTTTTTCATATAAGGGTACAAATTTAATGAACTGTAATCGCGAATTAATGAATTGAAAAGTGTTTTATTGGCAAAATAAACTTGAAATGTTTTGAAGGTCAAAGCTTTGTTGATAAAACCATGATTAAAGATTAAATTCAAAAAAGGTTTAGAAGACCAAAGATAAAGAACCGGGGCAATAAAAGAAAGAAAAGCATCTTTCGTTTATACGGAAATATTCATAATTTGTATTAAAATTTAGCCATATAATAAAAATATGCTTGTTTAAAATTTTATGTAGAGCGTACAATCAAAACATCTCAAACCATGTATTCTTTTTGCAAAAACTTTCACTTTTCCCAAAGTGGTTTGTACATTTTGTCAATAATGTTTTTTATCGTGCCAGCAAAATTATTTTAAGGTCATTTTGGGAATTTGATAGCGTCGGTTTTTTGAGCATTTAACCCTGAAAATGATATAATACTGCAATATGTTTTGTTTTTCAAATTGACATTCAAATAAATAAGGATCCATCTCTCTTTGTCCAAAAAATAATGTGACAGAAACATTTGAGTCATGTTCACTCCGTCTTCAGTCATGGTGCTCAGAATTTTAGTCATTTTGTTTGTTCGATCAAACAAATTAGACACTTAGATTGACAGACTGAACTTCTAGTATTAACAAAAGTTTCCATATACAAAATTCTCGCCAGTTTTATAAATTTATGGGCAGACTTTGAATTTTACATTGCAACATAACCCAGGTTGAGGTCCCAGACCGAAAGTCGATATGTCCAGACCGAAATGAACGCACAAGGTGGCGTCGTGCGTTCAAAATTACACGGTCTGGAAAAAAAATGAACGCACGATAGTCTGGACATATGCAATTTTGAACGCACGATAGTCTGGACATATGCAATTTTGAACGCACGATAGTCTGGACATATGCAATTTTGAACGCACGATAGTCTGGACATAAGCAATTTTGAACGCACGAAAGTCTGGACATTGTGACTCGGAGTGCACGAAAATTTTTCGAATGGAAACAAGAATGCCAAAAACTAGTGAGTCCATGTTTGATTAAACACTCTTAATAGAGTGCTCACTCAAGTGATAGCTTTCTACCAAAAAAGCCTCAATTCACTTGAGTTCAAAAGTTACAAAACATCGACCGCAGGAAAATTCGCATCCAACATTTTGCTATGTTTCAAACAATTTCACACCTAGAATTATAAACCCTTGCTGAAGTTGCAAAGCAAATCATACTTTAATAACTAGGTCGCTGGCACCCCCTTCAGCCAATACTTTCATCGAACATCTTTTATTAAACAAAATGTAGCAACTGCTTGGGCACTTCATCACAACCATCACCCTAACGTATCTATACTTGAAACGAATACATTATAAGAACGTTATCTGAACATGAACGCACGAAAGTCTGGACATACGCATTTTTGATCGCACGAAAGTCTGGACATGAGTGTTTTTGAGCGCACGATAGTCTGGACATGAACGGACAAATGAGCGCACGATTTTTCATTTAGAACCCACTAAAGTCTGGTCATATAAGATTTTGAACGCGCGAAAGTCTGGGCATAAGCACTGTACCAGGTAGAATATTTTCTTCGGATATAGCTCATGAGGATGAAAGTTAAAAAAAACTTGATCTATTTTGTTTCGGCCCAGCTTTATGGGCGTTTATTATTACACCACCAGTCGTTCATGCTAATTTTTATTCAAAGTAATGTTTTGTATTAAAAAAAAACAATCATAATCTGTGGGCATAAAACACTTGGAGGAAGAGGGCAAAACAGAATACAAACCAAAAGCTTTTTCTAGATAAAAAATCGCTGAAAACGCTTAAAACTCCTTTAATACAATGGTACCAAAAAGCTACGTGCAGCAAGGTTTCTGCTTTTAAGACATGATTCGTGCTTCATAAGCATGATTTACGCTAATGCGTGAAAAAAGGTGTGAAATTTAAAAGTTTTCAACAGAAATTTTATTATCTTTTTCTTTGCTTAAACACAAAAAATGGTTAAACCGCTTTGCTCCTTCAATGTTTGCTAAGTACGCTACAAGGTGTCCGGACCGACATACAAAAACTACTCAAACTGTAGTAAAGATCCAGTGCACAGAATGCATACAAACGTTATCTGAAAAATATCAGTTTAGGGGCCAAAAAATCGAGCGGAAGACCCTCGAAATTGTGTAAAAATCTCCGAATGAAAGTAACTTAACGATGTTTTAAAAGATCTCAAGACCTCTCTAGAGCGTATCAGAGTTACTCATAACGCTTTCACTGGCTACGACACAATTTTGTGAGGTACCTTTAGAGAAATTTTTGAAAAGATGGAGTTTTTTTTTCAAGAACTGCTTCAAACAAGGTCAGTTTGAAGAAAAAAGCAAGTGTATTCGTTCAAAACAGTACGTCAGTATGCTCAAGCAGCCTTGTTCTACCTGTTACCGAACGTTCTTGTTTTTCTGGTGAAAAAAAAGCTGCGCACCCCAGAGACGGATGTGCTCGAGTTATTCGAAGAAATGGAAAGAGACTTTAAAAAAACACAAATGATATGAGTTCGCACTGACGTTCACTTTTTTTCGAGCGCAATACAATCAGATAGACGGAAATAATGATTGATTTTGCAAACTAGCTAAATTTTGCCGGTAAGCTTGAAACTTTGAAAAAGTAGAAGAAAAAATGCATTTCAAGAAATGTTTTTTAAACAAGATAATTCTCCTGTGCATAAAACAAAGATTATCAGCAATTGTTTTTGGAGTAGAAGGTACCACTGTGGCCGACATATAGTTCAAATCTAAATCCAATCGAAACCTTATGAGGCAATTTAGAAGAAAGGATTACGAAAGCAGTCAGATTTCGAGAAAAATTAGAGTAAAAGTGACAAAAATTTGAAACGAAACGCCGATATCGTCAGAAACCTGTATTAAAACCGTACAAACGTCTGCTAGACAATAATAAAGCTAAAGTTGTATTAACACGCTATAGGAGAACAAATTTAAACTCAAAATAATCTTTTATTGGATGTTCGTAATGCTTTTTGAAAAGTCTTCAGATGTACGCTGCTTTTTGGTACCATAGTGTATCTGCTTCTTCACAATACCAGAAATTCGTATATCTGAAATGCTTTTTAGAGAACAGATCTCAAAATTTTGAGTTTAAATGAATTATAAAACGTCTACTCTCACACATTGCTAAACACTTCAACAATGTATTATTTGTGCTACATCATTGCACCTCGTGAATTACACGTAACGTTACGTTGTTTTTCGGGCTTGCAAAACCACTTTGGGCACAGCAGCGTATCAACTAATCCCAAATTATTTATGACATCGTTCTGATGAGACAAGATTCAGGATTTCTTATTCAACAAAATAATCTCAAAAATCTCATAAATCGTAGGTTATGGGTAACTTTTTCCAGGACAAGGTGTGGAAGGCACCAGAATGGCCGAAATAAAGTCCAGATCTACAACCATTTGCAAATTTATGGGCAATTTGGAAGCAGCCATTATGCAAACAGAAAAATTTGGGGAAATGTAAAAGAATAAGTGTCAGAAATTTGGAATGAAATTGACCCAGATATCGTTAAAGACTTGTATGATAACTATGCAAATTTTCTGCTAGTCGTTAAAAGAGCTAGGGTGCAATGAGGCGTTATTAGAGATCAAATTTGAACTCAAAATGTTTGGTTATTAAAAGCAGCGAAACGATAGCGGTTATTATTTTGGACATCGTGGTTTTTTTCTCGTCGTCTCCATCAATGATTCTGCCGACTAATGACTTTTCCAATTTCACTATTTTCTCCAACTTTGCAGTTAACATTTGTGTGCTTGACGTCATTTTTTCTGCTTTTAGGTCAGTTGCGTGACTTATAGTCTGTAAAATGACTTCTGAAATTACTTAATGATTTTTAATTTTTATGAGCATCTACTAGTTGAAGATCAATAGTGTGCATCTAAGTTGTGCCAAACGTGTACGCCCTAATTCTTGAGTATTAGAGTCCCGATTTTTTTATTTTGAATATTAGTTTCGAATAAGCTCTATTAGGGATTTTTGCTTATAGAGCTTATGTGTCTCAAAAAAAGACAGTCCGAATCTAAACCAAAAAGTCTAGTGGTCTATTAAAGGACTGGTGGTCGATCTGTCTATCATATTTCTTTAATTGTTTCAGTTCCATGGAAGCCCACAAACGTCTATCGCGGATATTTTCCGGCAATCTGCCGGCTATATTTGGATGTTTGTAATGCTTTTTTGAGAAATAGTCAGGTGTAAGCAGCTTTTTGTTCAAAATATCAGAAAAATCCTATATCTAAAATACCTCTAAGAGAACAGACTCTCAAATGGTTGATAACAGAGAAATTGGTATACGTCTAGTCTCACGCATTGACTCCTACAAGGTATTATTTGTCATACATAATTGCACTTCGTGAATAACATGTGTAAGTTCTTTTTCGGGATTGCTAAACAATTCTGGTCACAAAAGCGTATCTTTGAATCAAAAATTTTCGATGACATTGATCCGAAGAATCTACGCGATTTTTTATTTGAACTATCAGTATATGGGTAGAGAAAACGCTATTGAAATTCTTCTACCTTCGCTTTTTCGTGCGACAAAAGAATTTTGAAAAGAAAAGCTTGTTAAATCAGATAACTTTGAAACTTATTTTCCCATTTTTTTCACAGCAAAATCCAAAAAATTAAATGTAATTTAATTCCATGTTTTGAAGCAAAATTGTTCTATTTATAGTACCCTTCAAAGGGATTTAGAGTATTGCTAAAAGCAGAATTAATAATTAGAGCTTCATTAATGCTGGGCACCGTTTTATTTAGAGTATGGATGTAAGTTAAAAAGGTGTCGAACAGAAAAATGTGAATGCAGAATTTACTTATCAAAAATCAGCTTTGTTACAAAACAATTGCATCATTTAATGATGAAATAACTTCCATCGGGGAACTGAAACCCTCCAAGTTTATGTTCTAACATATGGATAGAAAATCGAGGGTTATAAATAATCTATCACGAATATCAAAAGGTTATTAACCATTCATTTATTTAAGTTTTGACACCATCTGTGACCCATTTAAATAAAAACGATCCGTTAATGTGCTGTTATAATTTTTGTGGCCGTCATTATTCGTCCTAACTTGATGTCCTCCTTCACTAACATTTTCCCATTTTGACTTTTTTTCAACTAATAAAAAACTGATAAATTTTTAATAAAGATTATAATTATGTTGAACTTCTCGATAGATTACTTAAGGAGGCATCTTAACTGATATTTTCAAAATAACCAAAGCATCCGAAATTGTGCGTTCTCAAGCAATATTGGTTCTTTTTCATGTAAGGGTACAAATTTAATGAACTGTAATCGCGAATTAATGAACTGAAAACTGTTCTATTGGCAAAATAAACTTGGAATGTTTTGAGGGTCAAAGCTTTGTGGATAAAACCATGATTAAAGATTAAATTCAAAAAAGGTTTAGAAGACCAAAGATAAAGAACCGGGGCAATAAAAGAAAGAAAAGCATCTTTCGTTTATACGGAAATATTCATAATTTGTATTAAAATTTAGCCATATAATAAAAATATGCTTGTTTAAAATTTTATGTAGAGCGTACAATCTGAACATCTCAAACCATGTATTCTTTTTGCAAAAACTTTCACTTTTCCCAAAGTGGTATGTACATTTTGTCAATAATGTTTTTTATCGTTCCAGCAAAATTATTTTAAGGTCATTCTGGGAATTTGATAGCATCGGTTTTTTGAGCATGTAACCCTAAAAATGATATAATACTGCAAATTTTATTGTTTTTTAAATTGACTTTCAAATAAATAAGGATCCATCTCTCTTTGTCTAAAAAATAATGTGACAGAAACATTTGAGTCATGTTCACTCCGTTTTCAGTCATGGTGCTCAGAATTTTAGTCATTTTGTTTGTTCGATCGAACAAATTAGACACTTAGATTGACAGACTGAATTTCTAGTATTAACAAAAGTTTTTATATACATAATTCTCGCCAGTTTTATAAATTTATGGGTAGACTTTTGAATTTTACATTGTAACAACAGAAGACTTTGGGTAGCTCTAAGGGATTACCAGCACAATTTTCTGATCAAGGAAAAAGAAGAGCTCAAAGCAACCAAAATTAAGCATTAATTTAAGTTATTTTTGGATTAACATGTTGGAAATCCGCATATTCTGTTCTCCAAGCAGACCACTAAAACTGCAAAGTAAATTGATAGGATTATAAACTGATATCTGGGAATTTTTTTTCTCTAATTTTTTTTCTTTATTTATATTCTTGGATGAGGCAGTGGCATTGAAATCTGCCATTAAAGCCATTTTGTTCAATAAAATATTAGCTTCTAAACACCTCCCCTTTTACATTGTGAATGTAACGTAAATTTTGAAATGTGCAAAATAAAAATTTTCTTTTTTTTAATGTTTTTCTCATTCCTCTGCAATTTGTTTCTTTTCAATCATTTAACAATTGTTTGAATAGTACTTTGTTTTGTTTGTGTTGTGCAAATTAGTAAACATTTCATACAATTACATTCAAGTTATTAGAAAAATTCGGATAAGGGGACTAACCTAACCTCCAATTCTTAAGGAAAACTTTACAAAAGACCTCTCATTTAACTATTGTGCTTGTTAACCTACAATATAAATGTAGCAAGTTGAAAACTTTGCAAGTGGTGCAATCTTTCTCTCAATTTGTCCGGATCTGTTACTGTTCATTGCAAACATAAATGGGGACGCTATAAAATGATTTAGGGTTTTCTGTTAAGATTTAAAATTTCCTAAATTCTTGAGCCATGCTTTTGGTTTTGAAACTCACGTCATTGATCACTGACTTCATTCAATGTTCTCTTCAGATTTTCGTTATTTCCATCTCTGTGATTGATATGTTAAATTTTGATATTCGACTGAAATTTACGGTAGCCTTTCAGGAAGTGGTTTATTAAAAAAATGTTATTTTTTTTACCGCAATATGGGAAATGTAGTCACAGTCGTTTTGAGAATACCAATTATAATTTTCTTTCAATTTTTTTTTCATTTTTGAGTGGACCGACCACTTTGGCTTGAAAACATACAAAATGTTGTCATTTTTAATAGTCAATTTTTCAAAATCTGCTCATATTGTGGTAATACAATTAATTTGAATAAAGCTTAAACTTGATCTGCATACGAAAAAAGTTTTTTTTTAAATATCACATCACATTTTTTCATATTGTCAAGCATATGGCTGCAATGTTGCAATATGGCTGCAATATTGCAGCTTCTGTGCAATTTAAAACATAAAAAAATGCTCAAAAAGAAAGACTCTTGGTTTTTTTCCCTAAATTTTAGCGTAAAATTGTAGAGAAACCAAGTACATTGTATGTAAAGGTAAAAAATCCAAATATTACTATAAATGAGAGGATTTTTTTTCAGAGATTTGTAATCGAAATGACTGAATCCAAAAACAAAGAAAAGAATAAGTTCGAGGGTCTCCAATTGTGATCGTGTTCAATGGGGCAGAAACATTTTATGCTAAGCCGACTGAATTTGTTCCACTTTTCTTAAGCAAAATTCGAATATTCTTGTCTTTTTGTTTCATTTTATCTCTTTGAACTCACGCAATTATATCTCGGGAACATTCTGCGCAAAATAATAAGAACCAATGAAAGCAGAGCTGGACTGGAACGAATTCGCATGAATCTTGCAACATAACCATTCATCTTGCAAGGTCGTCTTGTAAGATCTTGCATTCTTGCAAGATGACCATCCGATCTCACCTGTGACAGTATTTAAATCCATCTTATAAAATAGAGGAGTTTAGTTAAAGCAGATGTCAAACTCAATCAAAACTGAATTTAAATTTTTCCAATCTACCGTCAAATACGTATGTGGGGATCATTTGAGCCGCAAAAAGACCTTTCTTGCGACTTTCTTGTTAACAAATTCGTTTTGCCTATTTACGGAGGTTTACGAAGCTTAAATCATATTCTTGTTTTAGGTCAGTTGTGAGAGACTAGCTCCAGACGGGAGTGGAAATGCGGTGGTAAATGAATCTCCTAAGTTCCTGACATTAGAACCAGAAGCATGTGAAGCAGAATTCACGGGTCTCCCAAGTGATACTATTCACAGAGTTACACTGCAAATTAGGGTGAGATTATGCATTGTGTTTTCTAGTTTATATCTAACAAATTTTCTGCTATCATCCGCGAAAGAAATAAAGATGTTTCCATTTCCTACCGTGAACAACGTTTGAATAAAAACTAATACCTGCGTATTTTTACTGCACCGGTATGTTCTAAAGAAAAACTAAGAACGTGGAAAATTGTATGATCAGAGGGCTTAACTTGTACTTAATGTACCCAATTTACAAGACGATTTAAAGTTGTTGAGCCTGAAACACCTCTTTGACGAAATTATTGAAAGTTCAATTTGACAAATTTCAAAGATCAAAACTAAAAGAAGTTCTAAAAAATTAGAAGTAACAAGGAGGCTCGGTAATGTGCGTTTGCACATAATTTTCCGACCCCACTCATTCACATTTTTAACATAATTGTCTGACGAGTGAGGAAAAACACCACATTAAAAACATTAAATACGGACAAACTCAATATCTATTATTGAAAATAAATCATTAACGAGGTAAAGAAAGCAAAAGATAAATCCTAAACTGAGCAAATTTTATTTCACTTCAAGAGAAACGGGACCTGTTCTTAATGAATTTCGGAAACACGTCAAAAAACAAGAATAAAAAGGAGCATAATCATAACAACCATCAGCTTACATCTAAATATACCAGATATATTCTTGTATAAGTCAATCTGAGTCATTGGGACTGGTCATTATCGAGACAATGAATTAACTAATGCCACAATGAAGAACTGATAATAATTGCCTTTGACGACACTAGAAAAACAATAAACAACCTTTTCATAACAAAAACAAACATTAATTAAGACCAAAAAATTTAATCTGTTTCTTAAAAAGCATTTAACAACAAAAATCAAAATAGCAGCAGATAAAACCAGTTCAAACTCTAATTAGCCCCCAGATAAAAGAGTAAATAGGATCCGAAAAAACTTGTACCTCTCCAGAAAAGATGTATGACCGGTCAATAATAAGACTAGGTACCAAGCGGAAAAAAAAGAAGAAAAGCGCAAAATTTGAAAATACGTTTAAGTTTTTTAAACAATTGATTATTAGTAAAAAAAGACATCATTTACCAACTTAAAAAGTTGCACAGATTTTTTTCTCATAGGATTTTTTTCTCATTTTCTCATTGTTTTGTCATAGGAGATCATTGAGTCATCCTAATAAACACAGATAAACGTTCGAAAAAAATTGCTTTCAAGCTATTAAAACTATCAGGTAATCAATTAAGCATTGTCCAAGCTCAACAGCACTCATCTTCAAAGCAAATGGAACTCTTCAAAAAAGAAACACAAAAATGGGTAAATATTGAGAAATGAAAATTTTTTTTGAAATTTCAAAAACGACAGCAATTAAGTAAGAAAACAAATATTAAGAAGGCTAATTTCAAAAAAATTCTACATCCAAACATACAAATATTTTTTAAGAAAACACGTTTTGAAGACTTTGAAGCCATAAGCTATCAATTGAAATTATGATGACAGTTTAATTGGGTCAGATTTGAACATCAATATGTTCTCATTTTAGATATGGTTAGCGTAAAAGATTGACTAGCGTACAAGTTATGAGTAGCGTAAAAGATTGAAAAAAAAAGCGGGAAACCACGGAGAATCAGATTATTAAAACAATCTCCTGTGACTAATTAACAAAATTAATATCTTTTTTTAAATCAAAAGTGGATAGGACCTGACATTAATGCGTCTAAAATACAGGTTGTAAAAATGAACAAAAAGACTTCGAAAAAACGATCAACTTTTTTTGAAAACAATTCATTTTAAATTCATTAATACCAAGACTTATCAACTGAAGTCAATGAGTGTTTGTTTCTGTCGTTATCCAGAATGAGTGATGCGGCTACAAAAACAGCTAAAAACACCGAAAAAAATTAGAAATTCAGAAAACTGTTTAAAAGCCGTTAAAACCAATACAATATTCGGCAGCAAATTTTTATATGAGTTTTTTTTCAAAGCCAATGAGACTTGTTATAATTGTGATAATCTGCCAAAACAACCGTTCAAAATTTTTTCTCCAGAACTCTCCTAATGAAAAGAGAAGTAGAAGTAGCCCTCTTAAGAGTTAATTCAAAAATTTGTAGGCAGTTTTTAGGTCGTTACTTCTAGCAAATTCAAAGGAATTTTTGGAATCAACTGAGTCATGAACCCTCCCATGTGGTCTTAGAAGAACCCGATAAAACTATATATAGCAAAGATGACAAAATTGAGGCAAAATTAAGCAAAAATTTTGGAAAACTTGAACAAAAAATCATTCCAATGTTCACAAAATTTTAAACCTCGATAACTGCCTGGAAAAAACGAAATTCAAAAAAATGTTTTTAATTCTATATTTTGCGCTGTACGAGCTTCCTAATGATACCACTCAGGATTGTCTACGGGGAATATATCGGCCGGCCAAAATTGACTGAAAAAGGACCAGTTGAGCATATAGTTCCTCCTCGACTAAAGTGAGTCGGAGCCAAAAATTGATCAGGAAAACAGTTGAAAGATGAAACAAACACACTAGATAGGGGTTCTGTGTTTTTTAGGAAACAGAATTTAGGTACATACAGTTTTAGGTGGTTTGGACACCATTACCATCATCTATGCGCGCTCACCATCCTCGCCCCCCATAATTTTGCCCTATAACCCTATCAACTTACCTACCTAAACTTAAGTTAGCTGCAACAACCAAAGTCGGCAATAGTTTGAGAGTACTTTGTCCTAGAGATTGTTAATTAACTTCATCTTCTAAGACGCTGAAAGATTATTATCAGAAAGATTGGCAGTAAACAACAAGCAGCAATGTAATTTTGGGTCATTAAAATGTCAATTGGCGAAATAAAGAAAAAAAATTATATTTGACTATTTTGACTCTGAGCCTCATTCATGCCCTGTTTTTTATCTAAACACTTGTTTCATTTCTTTCCTTCAGATAAAAAGACTTTGATCTTTTGGAAAACTCATGAGACGCAAATTAAGTTAGTTATCTTTTGTAATCTCTGTGATTAAATTAGTTTATAACAAGCATCATTGTCAAAATTTGTTAAGGGAATATAGAATACAATTAAATCTCTAGTCAGGTGAGTTCTTCCAAAGGAAAAGAGAACAGGTCTATGACTCTAAGTTTACATAGCTAGTTCTTTTTGTCAGTGACAACTTTCTCTTTAAATTTCGAGTTAGTAATAAAATGTTCAGGTTTCTATTATTCTCAATAACAATTTAATCATAAAAAATATTTGAAGAATTAGTTTGGACAGAAAAAAATATTTCTGGCCTTTTTAGTTTGAGAACCAGGGCAAAACAGATTCAAGGTTTGAAAATTATTTTTCAGTTTGAAGAAACTGTTTCAGTTAAATTTTAATAGCCTTCTCATAAATAGATACGTCATCATCTATCAGGAATAGCCGCTCTAGCTTCCCAATTCTCAAGAAATTAGTTTCTTTGATATCGTACGAAGAGGAAACATGATCTTAACTGCAAAAATTAAATATGTTAAATACAAATTTATAAATACAAATATATTTCAACAGATATCAATTCCAAAGAAAATTAAACTGTGCAGCAAATTTCCTGAAAACCTATTGAAAACTAGATCCAAAAACCGCTTTGATTTCAACCGCTACTTTTTTTTAAAAAAATCTAGCCCTGATCTCTCTCACCAGCGGTGGGCCTCAAGGGTCAATTTTTACTGTGTTTCTTTTTTCCGTTTATATAAATGACCTACCCGAAATAATTGTCAATGAGTGCTTTTTATACGCGGATGACACAAAAATCGTCAGCACTGTAGACAATAAAATGCAGCTGGAAAAAGATATTGAAAATGCTATTGTGTGGAGCAAGGAGAATCGGTTAAACTTCAATTTCGATAAATTTAAAAACGTGCAATTTTCCTTACGTAAAAATCAAAACAAGCAAATTTTGCGTCTTCCCAGCCATAGAAACATCTCACAGGAAATACACTTCAAAGACCTGGGCATATATTTTTCCGAAAATTTGTCATGGGATTATCATTTAAGTTTTGTTCTAAATATTGAGAAATGAAAGTTTTTTTTGAAATTTCAAAAACGACAGCAATTAAGTAAGAAAACAAATATTAAGAAGGCTAATTTCAAAAAAATTCTACATCCAAACATACATATATTTTTTAAGAAAACACGTTTTGAAGACTTTAAAGCCATAAGCTATCAATTGAAATTATGATGACAGTTTAATTGGGTCAGATTTGAACATCAATTTGTTCTCATTTTAGATATGGTTAGCGTAAAAGATTGACTAGCGTACAAGTTATGAGTAGCGTAAAAGATTGAAAAAAAAAAGCGGGAAACCACGGAGAATCAGATTATTAAAACAATCGCCTGTGACTAATTAACAAAATTAATATCTTTTTTTAAATCAAAAGTGGATAGGACCTGACATTAATGCGTCTAAAATACAGGTTGTAAAAATGAACAAAAAGACTTCGAAAAAACGATCAACTTTTTTTGAAAACAATTCATTTTAAATTCATTAATACCAAGACTTATCAACTGAAGTCAATGAGTGTTTGTTTCTGTCGTTATCCAGAATGAGTGATGCGGCTACAAAAACAGCTAAAAACACCGAAAAAAATTAGAAATTCAGAAAACTGTTTAAAAGCCGTTAAAACCAATACAATATTCGGCAGCAAATTTTTATATGAGTTTTTTTTCAAAGCCAATGAGACTTGTTATAATTGTGATAATCTGCCAAAACAACCGTTCAAAATTTTTTCTCCAGAACTCTCCTAATGAAAAGAGAAGTAGAAGTAGCCCTCTTAAGAGTTAATTCAAAAATTTGTAGGCAGTTTTTAGGTCGTTACTTCTAGCAAATTCAAAGGAATTTTTGGAATCAACTGAGTCATGAACCCTCCCATGTGGTCTTAGAAGAACCCGATAAAACTATATATAGCAAAGATGACAAAATTGAGGCAAAATTAAGCAAAAATTTTGGAAAACTTGAAGAAAAAATCATTCCAATGTTCACAAAATTTTAAACCTCGATAACTGCCTGGAAAAAACGAAATTCAAAAAAATGTTTTTAATTCTATATTTTGCGCTGTACGAGCTTCCTAATGATACCACTCAGGATTGTCTACGGGGAATATATCGGCCGGCCAAAATTGACTGAAAAAGGACCAGTTGAGCATATAGTTCCTCCTCGACTAAAGTGAGTCGGAGCCAAAAATTGATCAGGAAAACAGTTGAAAGATGAAACAAACACACTAGATAGGGGTTCTGTGTTTTTTAGGAAACAGAATTTAGGTACATACAGTTTTAGGTGGTTTGGACACCATTACCATCATCTATGCGCGCTCACCATCCTCGCCCCCCATAATTTTGCCCTATAACCCTATCAACTTACCTACCTAAACTTAAGTTAGCTGCAACAACCAAAGTCGGCAATAGTTTGAGAGTACTTTGTCCTAGAGATTGTTAATTAACTTCATCTTCTAAGACGCTGAAAGATTATTATCAGAAAGATTGGCAGTAAACAACAAGCAGCAATGTAATTTTGGGTCATTAAAATGTCAATTGGCGAAATAAAGAAAAAAAATTATATTTGACTATTTTGACTCTGAGCCTCATTCATGCCCTGTTTTTATCTAAACACTTGTTTCATTTCTTTCCTTCAGATAAAAGACTTTGATCTTTTGGAAAACTCATGAGACGCAAATTAAGTTAGTTATCTTTTGTAATCTCTGTGATTAAATTAGTTTATAACAAGCATCATTGTCAAAATTTGTTAAGGGAATATAGAATACAATTAAATCTCTAGTCAGGTGAGTTCTTCCAAAGGAAAAGAGAACAGGTCTATGACTCTAAGTTTACATAGCTAGTTCTTTTTGTCAGTGACAACTTTCTCTTTAAATTTCGAGTTAGTAATAAAATGTTCAGGTTTCTATTATTCTCAATAACAATTTAATCATAAAAAATATTTGAAGAATTAGTTTGGACAGAAAAAAACATTTCTGGCCTTTTTAGTTTGAGAACCAGGGCAAAACAGATTCAAGGTTTGAAAATTATTTTTCAGTTTGAAGAAACTGTTTCAGTTAAATTTTAATAGCCTTCTCATAAATAGATACGTCATCATCTATCAGGAATAGCCGCTCTAGCTTCCCAATTCTCAAGAAATTAGTTTCTTTGATATCGTACGAAGAGGAAACATGATCTTAACTGCAAAAATTAAATATGTTAAATACAAATTTATAAATACAAATATATTTCAACAGATATCAATTCCAAAGAAAATTAAACTGTGCAGCAAATTTCCTGAAAACCTATTGAAAACTAGATCCAAAAACCGCTTTGATTTCAACCGCTACTTTTTTTTAAAAAAATCTAGCCCTGATCTCTCTCACCAGCGGTGGGCCTCAAGGGTCAATTTTTACTGTGTTTCTTTTTTCCGTTTATATAAATGACCTACCCGAAATAATTGTCAATGAGTGCTTTTTATACGCGGATGACACAAAAATCGTCAGCACTGTAGACAATAAAATGCAGCTGGAAAAAGATATTGAAAATGCTATTGTGTGGAGCAAGGAGAATCGGTTAAACTTCAATTTCGATAAATTTAAAAACGTGCAATTTTCCTTACGTAAAAATCAAAACAAGCAAATTTTGCGTCTTCCCAGCCATAGAAACATCTCACAGGAAATACACTTCAAAGACCTGGGCATATATTTTTCCGAAAATTTGTCATGGGATTATCATTTAAGTTTTGTTCTACGAAAAGCCAATCAGAAGCTTGCTTATCTAAAGAGATCAATTCCAAGTGAAACAAAATTGTCAGTTAAATGCAACCTAGTCAAAACTTACATAATATCAATCTTGTTTTATGGATCAAATGTTTGGTATGCCAGTAAAACTATCGTCAGGCAAATGGAAAGGCTTCATAGAAAAAGTTTAAAATGGATACAATCAAACAGTCATTTTACTGATAAAGAATACAATGTTTGTCTTCGATCAGTAAATTTACTTCCGATCACATATCAACTTGTCTTTTTGGATCTCGTAGTTTTGAACAAAATTTTTACAAGAAAACTTCCACTTGAGGCAGAGCAATTTTGGCAAATAAGGAATGGACATCCGAAAACACGATCAAACGAGAAAATATTTTTATACTCAAACGAATGTAATCGCCAGCGTTGCCGATCAAATTTTTTCCAACGAGTTACAAACTTCAACAATTCGATGTCACTGGCACGTGATTTTCCCAACTATAACCCATATTCAAGTCCTCACAAATTCAAAAAAGAAGTCAAAGAATATCTATTTGATTTAGCTAAGAAGAATTTTAATTACAAATTATACCCATATGGATGGACAGTGTTTGAGGGAAACCAAATTCAAGCCCCGTTAGGGACGTACTAAGCTTGGTGCAACCAAGTTTAGTTAAATCCATTATTATTATTATATTATTATTATTATTATAAAAGGTTTTTTAGTAATTTAGTTTGGGTGATCTGTAAGAAAATTTTATATAAATTTAAGTTTTACGGTTTTAAATTCTGAAGAGAGTGTTGAAGTATTTTCGTTGAATAAGGTACTGCAAATACGAGAAAAAGTTTTTTCAGAATTTGACCTAAAAACTCATACCAAGAAAGCAAGAAAAAACGTCCCGCCCAATAGTTGAAACGAATTGATGACGGCTCTGTTTAAAACCCCTGCGCCGTTTTAATCGCACACCTTTACACCCAAGTACATACCCGGTTTCAGAGCACTTAGCGCTGAATCACCATATATCAACAGTAAAACCCAAATTCATTTAAAAAACATTGCATATCAAGAGTTTTTCGTGGTTTTTTATGCACAGTTTATACTCATTGTGATTAAAATGAGGTCATTGAGTTCACCCAGGCTAATTTTATCCTGTGTAGTCTGAAAAATTACTTATGCACCAAATTTAAGTCTGAGCAGCATAATGCCATACTTTTGTAGCTTATAGTTTGTAATTACTATACTAGTGAACACGCTCCTCATACTTAAGATGGTTTGTAGGTTATTACCACAAAGCCCACTTAGCTCAGTGTTTACAACTTGCTACGCGAATTAATTGTTACCAACACCCAGGCGGAAGTTGGAATCGCAGAAAACGCAAGCCTTTTAGGCGGTAGTTAAGCTGTACATACTATTTTTCATAAAATAAACTTAATTGAAATTGCAGACTAGCCGGTGTAAATTGGGATATGAACAGAGAAATGACCATCCACAAAAAAAGAATGTATCTGGAGTGATTCAGCGCTGAATTGCTCTGTCACCAACCACCGGGCATACTTTCATACAAACATCTCACCCGAGTTTTTCGTTGATATCTCGTTTATTTCTCTAGACAAATTAATTGGATCAGAAATAAAAGTTTTAACAAAAATGTTTCTCTAGCACAAAATTTAACGCCTTCCTACTACAAAAGTATTTAAACTTTACCGTGCATCATGGCTATTTTTTGTTTCTTTTTATGGCTGATTGAGCTAAGCTCAATTGTAATTTTTGTGCTTTTTTGTGCTCAGTGCTCAAGTGTTTTTTTAATCTATTTTGGTCTGTCGCTTTGTATAGTGGACTAATGGGGTTCTAACTAGCAAATTTTTCAGGCTCTTGGTTTGGAAGAAATTTTGCAATCTGAACCTATTGAAACAAAACCCTCCTTGCTACCCGACGCACCATTGATCAATGTCCAAATTCGAAATGCGGAAGAACGAAAACAACTAGATGAGCAGGCTTGCATTTTATTCAATAAACGCGACAAGTTTCTCAGAATGATTCATTTTGTACAAAAAATGGCAATAAATGGAAAATTTCTAACATCAAAGAGCGAAGAAATTGAACTGATACGACTTGGATCGACGTTGGCTCAAATTGATTCACAACTTACCGAAACAGTTTCACGAATTGCAAAATTGACGGGTCGTGTTGAAGTTATGCTGTCATGGGAAGGGGGTTCAGACGTGCAAGTGTTCTCACCGAGGTCCAAAAACAGACGAGCGAGTTCGAATCCCGGCAAGGGCGCCTCTGATGTGAAGAGTGAACAAACTATGGAGGTTTCAGGATACAAAGTGTTCCTCAATGGTCGCCAGTATGGTCTCACAGTCAACTCTGATGTAAAGAATATGGTTTTGAGGGTTAGTTACCATTTTAATTATGATAAGCGATAATTCCATACTAAACCCAGTAAAAGTCGCTTTAAATTAACGGTTCAAAAATCCATAATCGCTTAAATTAACGACTTCAATTAAAATGTAATCTAAGATTTTTATTCACGTGCCGTTAATTGGAAGAAACAATTCGCAAAACCGATGTCGTATCTTTATAAAAAAAATGGTTCCAACGAGCTTTATGACTATTCGTAAAATTTTTAATTTGCAGCTGTTATGAAATGAAAAGAAAATGGGTGTAAACTGCATAGGTTCTCGTAGATAGGGGAATAACCGAATAAAACTTTATTAACTTTTATTAATTCAAGAAGAGACCACTAAAGATTAAAGATATAATATGCAACACTGAATTATCTGGTTAAGTAGTTCGGGAAGTTTATTAAGCGTGGTTGGGCGTTATTTTTGTTATGGCTTTTCGTTTATTTGGAGAGCTATTCCCAAAGTTGGTAAGAATTAAGGCGGCTAAGTTAAATTGTGAGTAAATTAATTTATTTTCGCCTTAACGAGAGGAGTAAATGGTTTATTTTAAAGTATGAAGCAAAAACAACCGGAAGCAATTTCAGGGAATTTCATTCTTGAGGTGCGTGAACAAGTGAACAATAAACTTGTGTAGTATGACAATTAGGTATACCCTCGAAATTGGGATTCAAACTGAAATCTGCCCAAAACGACGAAAGATAAAGTAAACCTTACGTCCTAACTAATTCACTAGTGAGCAAATACCCCCCCACTCAAACGAGTAGCTATGAATGGGCGTTGAATCATAAATTTCAGACCAATTTTACACAAAATCTTTCTAAGTTCGATGAAGTGGGTTAGATTGTTTAAAAGGTTCTGAAAACTCAACTGTATACCACCAGATATTTTTTTCATAAATTGCCCATTTTGATTTCATCCAAGATTGCAGTAGGCTTGGCGGTCCTATGATTAAAGTCATATCATAGTCCTACCAGCTCTGTAATCAATTTACGTCCGGTGGGAACAAAGTACATGTTCAAATTGGCTAGGCCGATAGCGAGAACGTCGAACCTAATGTTTAGAGGACAAAAAGTGCGAAAAAGGCGGGGCATAAAATCCAGAGGAAAATCGACAAACCCAATTGTTTAAAAATTTCAAAGCAAATTTTATCAAACTATGATCTCAGTTGCGTACAAGGTGGAAATAGTTACACAAAATTTTATATCCGATTACAGATCGCAAAATCAAATAAATGAACAGTATATAATGTGGTCGGAACAATGAAATTGAAAAGCACCATAAGAAAAATGTATATGTTAAATGGTACAAAGACAATAAAGGAACGCTACTGCCTGCTGATAGACGTTCCAAAGTCTAAAACCAAAGGGAGGCCTTATAGTGAAGTATAACATGAGTTGAATGAAAAGTGAACAAAATGTGGGTATATCTGAATACTTAAGAGTAATCACAGACTCTTTGACTGCGTCAG
The DNA here is from genome assembly GCF_964194025.1 of Convolutriloba macropyga. Taxonomy (NCBI): domain Eukaryota; kingdom Metazoa; phylum Xenacoelomorpha; order Acoela; family Convolutidae; genus Convolutriloba; species Convolutriloba macropyga. The sequence continues at coordinate 48,478,087 of NC_134471.1, forward strand.
TCTGATAAATGGTTGTAGCTGCCCGACAGGAGAAATTCTAATCAAATAATGACGCACTAGACGCATTGATTTTTAAAAAGTTACACTGCGGTGACCACAAATAGATTGCATGGTTACGGAAGACAGACGTTTGACCCTCTGGGATTCTAGCTTCATTGAAGTTCAGTTCTTAACAGTTAGATATAAGCAGTGGGTCGCCTTCATTGCGCCAGTTTTTCCAGAAAAATAGGAAGATCTTCAATTAAATTTAGTGCTGAACTTTTCGAGGCTTGTAAAAGTTATTCAACAAAGCCCTTTTCAAAATTTGTTTGCAAATTGAAGTTATCAACAAAATCATTCACTTTGCAAGTGAGCAGGTTTTGCGCTTTTTGGTTCCTCTACAAAACGCATGAATTCTCTTGAGCATTTAAAAACGCTTAAACTCCATCATTGTTACTGTTATTTTTGAATAGTTGAATTTTACTCAAAGAGCGATAAGGAGGTTTGCGCATCTGTGTTTTTGCACACTTAGTTCCGACCTTCCACTGAAAAGAATAGTTGCCTAATTCACATTCCCAAACAAATAAAAATTTATCTTATTAAAAAAACTCGTAGCTCGAAAGGTCAACGTAATACTTGAAGCCTAGTGTTATCATTACGAAAACAGTATAATCAATGGGTACAAATTTCACAATGTATATCAACTGAAACTGTGCATAGTAAGAATACCCAGTTTGAGGCGCCATCCGGAAGTGACCTCTGATCAGACCGTGTCAGACAAAAGTAACCTCTGATCAGACCATCTCAGACCAAAGTGTCCACTGATCAGACTGAAGTGCGCTCGAAACAGCGTATATGCTCGGAGTGAGCTCAAAGTTGTCTCTGATCAGACCTGAGCGACCATGGCCCAGACCAAACCCAGACCATTGTCCGGACAATTGTGAGCTCAAAAAAAACTTCTGATCAGACTATTGTGAGCTCAAAATCGCCTATGATTAGACTCAATTGCGCTCGGAATAGTCTGATCAGTGAAAGGTTTTCACTATGAACGAATCTCTTTAACTTTGCTATATTATAATAATTTCATAAAATTGATTTTTGCGGTACTGATTTTATCTAAGGAAAAGACATTTCAAAGGTTTTCCACAAGAAACCTCGTGGTCTACAGTTAATCAAAATAACCTCTTAAGGGGATCGGCATTTGCTCTTAGCTGGACACCTTCGGTTCTGATCAGAGCAATCAGACTCTGGATGAGTCTCTGATCAGAATGCTGTTTTTTGTTGCCTCTTGGCAGAGCCAACATCTTCCAATAGAAATACAAAAAATGGAAGTACATGCGCTCAAAATGGTCTCTGATCAGAGTCAATTGTGCTCGAAATTTTCTCTGGTCAGACTAATGTGCGCTTAAATCAGCCTCTGATCAGACAAACCCAGACAAAATTGCCCTGAGATGAAACCATTAACATCCAGAAATGTCATCTGATCATACCATCCGCAGATCGAAATGACCTCTGATCATAAAAAATGGTCTCGAACCAAATTATAGACGCTGTAATTTCAGCCTGGAAGCCCACCGTGTGCGCTGGACTTGGGTCTGATCAGAGGTCACTTCCGTCTGGCTCCTCAACCTGGGTACTCATATCACACTAAAATTAAAGTGCAATGAGAAACACTAATCTCAAATGCAAGCAAAACTTGCGCCCAAATTCTGCAAGTGAAACGGTTTCTTGCTGCCGGGGAGAAAAAATAAAAAAGTAAATGTTTTACTACAATCTTTCAGTATCTTCATAATTACTTGCAAAATTGAAAGCACATAAATTGACAGTAAGAGAGCACTTTGGGCCGTTGGCCTGTTCGCAGTTGTCTCGTTGAATTCTGCTAGATGGCAAACCAAAGGAAAAAATCTGTATATGCAATATTCTGACTATGCCTTCATTAACGAAGTTGAAATTATCTGAAAATTGATGACATTTCCTTTGTTTCTGTGGTAGAGATGTTTTCAATCTTTTCGATGATTTCGTCATCGTAACCACGAAGATTTTCCAAGACCCATATCATCCTGACTAGGACTGAGACATATTGAGAAAGATTTTCACCTGGAGTCACTTTGGTTTTGAATAACAGCTTATTTTTTCTAAGAAGTGTTGAAATGAAAAACCTTTGGCCACATTGCCGCTCAATATTTAAGCGTTTGGTGTTTGCTTGAGTACCTCACAGGCATGTAACTTTGTTGCGTTTTAAGAAAAAATCAGCCGCACAATTCGTTGCATAACTTGGTGTAATTCTCTAATTGTTGGAATTGTTGAGCTGTGTACCAAGATTGAGTTATTGGTTGTATGCATGTTTTTAAGAGTTTTTTCACCTTTGTTTCTGTTGAAACTTTAATATTTTTCTCAGCGAAAAGAAGTTATAGCGATTGAAAAAAAATTGGACAAAATCTTTAAGATGTTTGCGGAAACAAATTCATTGTCTATCGTGACGTGGTTTTGTTCAATTCTTTGTCTTTCAAGGAAAATCACGGCAATTTTTTTCCGATTTGCTTCACATAAATGGTGTTTCTGATTTTTTATTTATTCCTTGTTAAGTGTGATTCTGATTTTCCTAACACTATATTAAATTTTTTCGTGATCCTCACCACTTTTTGCGGAGCGTCTGCCGTTGAAAACACTGATATTGCAATAATATAGTGAACGATTTGTTCTGGATCATGCCCGAATCATTTATAAAGGTAAACAGCGAAGGTCCATGAATTGAACCCTGCGGCACGCCTAATTTTATGAGCTTCAATTTGGACTTTTTATCACAAGTAATTTTAATTGCATTTGGTTCCTTGAATATAAATCTGAAACATTTTATGTAGGACCGCAAATTTGAAAATTTTGCGATCAGTTTTTCTGATCTACAGTATCAAAACTTTTCCTTTTGGCTGGTGGCTTCAGATCTAAAAATTGCATTTTGGCTGGTGGCTTCTGTTGCTGAGTTTTGGTCTTATTTTATCTATTAGGGTGGCAATGAAATCAGCTTTGTACTTTCAGCGCCTAAAACTAAATTGTGAATCTGAGAAAATCTGCAAAGCAGATAGTTTATTTAGAATTCGATTGAAACCAATCTGCTCAACAAAAATCAAAAATTGGACGAAATTGACCTGAGATTCGATCGGTCATCTTTTTTGCAAATGTTGAAGAAAAAATAACTTTCGAAAGTTGTAATTATTGTGGCTACAGTTCAGTTTCTATGCATCTGTTAAACCATAGTTGTATTGCACTTGTTAAGCAATGAGAGTTTCTTAGTAAAAGTACTTCATCTATAGCAATTAAGATTAAATTTGTTTTTAGAATTTTGTATTTAGAATTTTACTTCTAGCTCAGATAAGGGTTTTTGAAACTTACTTAGACTCCGATTGTTTGTCGTGACAGTTCTTTGTTCTGATTATGCATTCAATTTTCCAATAAATGATAAAAACTCTTGATAAAAAAATTTACATCTGAATAAAGGCCTTCATATTTTTTACTGATTCGATTTTGAGTAGATTGTGATGAAATTTTTTTTATTTTTGACTGGAAGAGTGAATTCACTTTTTTACAGGTTTTTTGATAAAATTCTTTGTTTTCAGAAAATCTAGATTATCTGTTCATTTCATCAAACGAAGTGTTTCAACCCTACTTGTTTAACTTCAGTGTCAACCACAAATTTGTTCTTTGTCGATTTACCAGACTTTTCCAGAAGATGATTGCCCAATATTTTAGTTTGCATTCCTTGAAATATCTTGAATGCGTTGTCAATAGGTTTGATTTTCTATCTTCTTCTATTGACTTTTAATTGATATTTGAGAATATTTTTGAGTTTTTCTATCGTAATGGGACTATCTAGTTTTTGTCAGTTTCGGTTTTTCAGTGGTTTTATACGGTTTTCTGGACTACGATTAATATAAAATGATTCTTCTATTGCGTTATGATATGTAAGTTTTTGTTTACATTTAAAAAAATCAAAAACTGTGTTGAGTGTCTACATCTACAGTTTGTCTTCTTGATTGGCTCTTTTTTAAATGATAACTGAGATCATTTCACGCAATTTTTGGCTTTAAAAAATTGGATTTTTTGCTATTCATTAAAAAATTGACTTTGAAAACCCCACAAAGTAGTTGTTTGGTTTCTTCCGACCAACAAGAAATCGGCTTCAATCATAACAATTTTAAGGATAATTTTAAATCCTCGAAAGATGGTAATTAATAGCAATATATGAAAACTTTTAATACACGGGAAAAAATACCAGCCAGGTCAAACACATACTCTATTTGTTTTAAAGATGACTGTTGTTAACTTTTTGTTTATTATTTGATACTTTGATAAAGTTTCCAAAGCTCAGGTCAGCCCATCATTAAAAAATGTATCACCCTTCGACAGCAAATAGAAACCAGAAAAAATACTAATAGTTCTGAAATTAGAAAAGTAGTTGGGCACTGATGGCAATGAGCAACTTAAACCTTTCACTCTGTGGTATCAGTGTTAACTTGAAAAAATTTTTTATTGCGAAGTTTGACTTTTTGTAGATTTATCTTGGTCACCGCCTGAAAATGCTTTCCAAAGCCGATTCGGTCTAATTTTAAGCCTAATTTGGTTGTTCGCCTTATTTTTTGTTTAGATTATTGGTCACCGCTGGCTAAAGGGTAGAAACTTATCGCCAGCTTTAGGTGCGTAACGTTTTGATCATGTTTTTTAAACCTTTTTTGCTCATTTCTTAAGTTTTTTTTTTATTTATTTTTTTTTATTTTTTTTTAATTTCATAAATTCAGCTTATATATGTATAAGATAACCTCAATTTCAACTAAAAATCTTTAAAAATTGTTTCAGCCCTCTGCCTGTGATTTCCGCAGGCGGCGGCTTGTCGGTTGTGATTTACGCAACCATGAAGACAGGGCGCAGGAGAGCAACGAAACAGAATGTTTTGATTTGTTGCTGGTGATTTCCGCAAGCAACAAATCAAAAAAAAACAATTAAGCACTGTTATATCAAAATAGTTGATAGTTCTATACAAGAAAAAAAACCAGACTGAAATGGCAGGGAATTGATAACGAAAAGTGTCTCTACGTCAACAATGACAAATAAAAGAATCTGTAATCCCGTACAGTTCCAATTTGTTCTTCAAAACATTCGATCCGTATCTAAGAACCTAGACGAGTTTGAAGTTTACATTAATAGCATGTCTCAGAAACCTGAAGTAGTTTGCCTTACTGAGACTTGGTTAAATCCTAGCTATAACAATAACTGTTTTTCTTTGAATGGTTATCAAACAATTATATCCAGCAATCGTAAAAAAAGAGGTGGAGGTGTTGCATTCTTCTTGAAAAATAACATAAATTGTCAGATAGTTAAAAAATTAGAAACGAATTCCGTTCAACTACTAACAGTCGCCATCAAAACCATAAAAGAAGAAATCTGGTTCTCATGTATTTACATGCCACCAAATAGCACTAATGAAGCCAATTTCTTGACGGTTGAAAGATATCTCGGCAGCCTAATGGTTGACCCAGAAACAAAACACGTACTATGTGGGGATTTTAAAGTGAATTTTTTAGTAAACAGCAAAAAAGCCGAAAACTTAAAAAGCCTTTTAGCCGGAAACGGTCTCAGTATATCAAGCAATAACGACCCAACGAGGGTATCAAATGGCAGAGGTACGCTCATTGACGCAATATTTTCTAACTTTTTTATAGAAACAAAAGTTAAATCAACCAGCATAACAGATCATCACACGGTAGAAGGTTCTTTTGACCTCAATGGCAGTCCAGAAAAGTATTTTAAAGCTCTAAAAAGCCGCAATTGGCATAACCTAGATAATCCAATTACAAAAGAAAGACTCGAAAAGGATCTCAGGTATCAATTTGAGGTCCACAGAAGTAGCTTAGAACTCTTACCAATTGACAGAGCCTTCAAAAAACTTCACGAAGTGCTCACAGAAGCATTAAACAGTCACCCTCCTGAAAAATATCGTACACAAAAAAGGAACAAAAATTGGATTGATAATGAGGTTAAAAACTTAGCTACGAAAAAACGTAGTCTTAAGAAACTGGAAGATACAACTGGAAATCCACAAATTCACGAAAATTTTCAAAAAACTTGTAAAAACCTTAAATCTCTCATCAGATCTAAAAAACAAACTTTTTTTCAAAATCTACTTAAAACCGATTCGGTAAAAAACAAAAAATCTTTTTTTGAGCTTTACAGATCTTTAGCCGGCAATTCAGAGTCCTCTAAAGTTGTCTGCTCGCAAAATAAAGTAGATGAGTTCAATGAGTTCTTCGCAAACATTGGGAAAAAATTGAATGCAGAATTTTTAACAAGAATTGCTGTTACGATAGAAAACCAGAGTCAAAGTATGTTTCTAAAATGGATATCTGCAAATGACGTAATGTACGCTATCAACAACTGTAAAAGCAGATTTAGTCTTGATTGCTATAACTTGAACTATTTTTTCATTAAAAAAGTTTCTGACTGTTTAACTGCTCCTTTACAACTCTTGTTTAACAGATGCATAGAACTTGGACAATACCCAGAGAGTTTGAAAATAGCAAAAGTTATACCGTTCTTCAAAAATGGAAATAAAGATGACCCATCAAATTTCAGGCCCATCTCGTTGCTACCAATTATAGGGAGAGTCTTTGAGCGGATTATATTTGATCGAATTCAAAACTACCTAAACGTTTTCGAAATTCTCTCAGATTCACAATTTGGCTTCAGGCACGGGAAGAGCACAGTCGATGCCATTGCAACCTTAATAGAGGAAATAAGATCAAATCTCCACAACAACAGTGAAAAAACCAAATGCACCTTTCTAGACTTAAAGAAAGCTTTTGATACTGTCGATCACAAGATTTTACTGCAAAAGTGTTATAGATATGGTCTGCGTGGTCCAATATACAACATTTTAAAATCATATTTGTCCAAACGAACGCAATATACTTTAATTGGAGATAAAAAGTCCAAACTGAATCTTATAGAACTAGGCGTGCCACAGGGATCAATTCTTGGCCCACTGTTGTTTATTATCTACAAGAATGACTTAAGTTTGTCCCAGAAAAAATCAAATGTTATTTTATACCCCGATGACACTGTTGTGAAGAGCAGAAGTTCTGCATCGAAAATTGACGATGATCACGACAGAGCACTAGATAACGTCAATCATTGGCTCATAAAAAATAAACTAACACTGAACAAGGAAAAAACAAAAAGCATGCTTTTTGTAAAGAAAAATCAAAAAAATGTTGTGTCAAGAACATTCATAAAAAACACTAAAATTGAAGAAAAACAAAGTTTCAATTACCTGGGCATCACGATAGATAACGATCTACGTTTCACAAAGCTCTCAAAGCATGTGGTCACAAAACTTTTGTCGAATTGTTCTATCTTTTATAAACTAAGAAATGTTTTGAGAGAATCACAGATGATAAAAGCGTTTAAAACATACATACAGCCAATAGTACAATACGGAGTCCTGATATACGGTCAACAACAATCACAACTATTAGGGAAATAGACAAAGTTATCAAACGTATCGTGCGGCTAATTTTTCATCGAAAAAAGTTTGAAAGCACTTACGAAGAAAGAGTAAAACATAGGATCTATTTAGCCTCGGAGTTACATGCCTATGAGGTTCTTAAGCAGACACTAAAAAACATAAGGGGACAATGTAATGTTTCACCAATTTCAAAGGGTTTCTCAATGCAAAATTGCCTTAAAAAAAGCAAGCGGTTGATTAAAAACAAAATAACTCAAGGTAAAAATCTATTTCACAGTTTTTCAATAATAGTTAGGATAAGGCGAGTCTTAAGAATGCTCTGGGTTACGATGATGAAATAATAGAAAAGATTGAAAACATGTCTACTGCCGAAACAAAAAATTTCTGTCATCAATTTCTAGATAATTATATTTTGGGTAATGAGGACATAGTCAGACTGTTGTATGAGTTTTAATATCACAACTCAAAGGCGTTCCATAACCAGAAGAATGTTTTCACTAGGTTTAATGCTACCTTCAAAAATAGTGCTTCCTCCTTTTTTTTCTTTCTTCATTTTGACTCACTTTCATCCAGATAAACTGAACGAGACACTTGAGAACGGGCCATCGGCCCAATAGTGCTCTCCCACAGTCAAATATGTGATTGTATTTGTACAAGTAATTGTGAAAAGCTACTTATTGACTGATGGAAACAATTTATTATTATTATTAAAAGTGCTTGAAAAACATTGATTAAAGGACTGAAAAATGTGACGACATTGAAAACGAATAGCGATTTGTTTTTACAAGTTAAATGAGAAATGAAAAACCTCCTGTTCTCAGAGAAAAAACATCAATTATTTCATTGATTGATCTCTAATTATAGTTGTCAGCATCTTCGATATTCCATTCGTTTGCTAAAATAGGTAAGACTTAAATGAGTTGCATATAAAGTTAATTTTTCTGTTTTTGAAAATACCAAACCGTTTTCACATATCAAAGTATCAATTTCTAACAATGTACAATAGTCGAGTCAAAAGTTGAGCCATTCTATGGCTGCAGTTAAGTTTTTTCAGGCTGTAATTTCTAAACTGGTCTTTATTTATGTCATTAAATGTTCTTCTCGGTTACAAACTGTTTGCTGAATTCTGCGAAAATTAATAGAAAACTTTGACCCAACTTCTGCAGTAGAATAACAAGGAGGCTCGGTATCCTGTGTACGCAGATAGTGTTCCGACCCCGCTTATTCACATTCTTGACTTAATTGGCTACCGAGTGCTGAAGAGTTAGAAGACTTTCAAAAAAACTTATTCCTCAGTAAACGACTATTGGAATCCAAAAATTCCACGCTAGAGGGCCGATAAAACTTGTTGTTAACAGGACTACTAAAAAAGCAATGATACAAATCAAATTAGAATCAATAACTACGACAAAAATTCGCTGCCTATACTGAAAAAAATCATAAAATCACACGTGCATCTGATAAAAACCTAAACAAAATAAATTATTCCGTACTTCAATAGAAAAGATGTGGGAACTGTTCTCAATGCAATGGGTAAAATGTCGACAAAAAAGAGTAAAAAGGTGCGAATTTCAATTGTACGATTCTATTTTTTAAAACAATTAAACTGAAATAAATTAGAATCATTAGGTTATAACTCAAATATTCACTTGTATCTTCATAAAAAGAAATGGAGACTTGTCATACGACTAATTCGTCATATGACTACACAAAGAATCACGAATACCGGTAAAACTAAAAATTCGATTAAATTTTACAAGAAAATGGTATTGAAGCCGTTAAAAACATAAACTTGTCACTAACAGCATCCGAATGGTTAATTCTGCAATATTTCAAAGCCAATGGGATCTACAATTAATGTTATAATTTAAAAAAAAACAAAAATCTTTTAAATTGTACAAATATATTAAAAAAGTTTTAAACTATCTGATAAATAAAACAAAAATCCTTTAAACCGTACAAATATATTAAAAAGGTTTTAAAACATCTGATAAATAAAACAAAAATCCTTTAAATTGTACAAATATATCAAAAAAAAAATATTAAAACATCTGATAAATTCTCGCATTAACAGTAGTAACAAAGCCGAGAAACATCTCGTTGAAACTAGCACCGTTTTAAACTCTTAATCATACCTCACTGGAAACGGGTGGTTACCAGATGTTACAGAGACTAAGCTGTAAATCGACCGAAAAACTATTCAAAAAAATGGCGAAGCTCAAAAATTCAAATATATTTTAGAAAAAAATTGTTTCGAACGGCATAGCAGACATAAAATTTCCACAAAAAGAGATCAATTAAGTTTATTAAAACTCAAGGACCAATTGGGCCAAATATTATTGGAACTAAGTCACGAGACTACGAAATAACAACAAAAAACAGGCAGAAGCCAAAACTTCACAAACGATTTTTACTACACTACAGTGTTCAAGGCACCATATTTAGAAGATGTTATCTGCGAGATATCTAACTCACCACTTTCGTCTCTTCTGAAAATCAACGGGTCTTCTTTATAAAAGAAATGCATAGAGATGACAACAAAAAGACAACCAAAAACTGAACAGTATAGAAATCTTGATTTTTTTAATAACTAAGTGGTTGAAGCCATCTCTCAAAACATTTAACCAACAGCGGTAATAATAATTGAATAGGCAAAAATAACTGAGACTTCTTTTTAGTTAGATTGAATTCCATGTTGACGAAAGTCAAAGCGAAAAAGAAAATGAAAATTTTTTTAATGTTAACTAAAACAAATAGCAATAAACTGAAATCTTTGATTACGTTAAGGTATGCGTCCTGTGGAAGCAATTGAGTTCTATACTTATCAGGTATATTTCGCAAAAAAAACAAAAAGAAGGAATGACATAGGCAAAAATTAAAAAAACACCACTTTTGGCGAGAGAAACATGTCTCAGATTCTTCGCGAGGAGCAAAAATTCTAGCCATAAAACTCGGGTCGAACAATTCAGCAACCCCTCTCTAACTTTACATATAAAATTATTCACACTACCGTTAAGAATTTTAGCACATTTTAGCGAAATTGACAAAAGTTTTGTCAAAACTACGGAATATGTAGATAAAGACAACGAATTATTGTCTGCTATTCACAAAACTTTAAACCTCGTTAACTCCAATCTTTTTATTTACATTATCTACGGTGGACGATCTTTCTAATGATTCCACTCACAACTCTCTACGATGATTATATCGATCGGTCAAAATTGACTGAACAAAAAACCATTTGAGTATATAGTTCCTCCCCCCCCCCCCCCCCACTAAAGTGGGTCGGAAAAATGAAAGTAACTGAACTGTCTCAGAAAATGACCCGTCTCACCTTTAGAGGTTGTTCTTTATTATCATAAACAATATTTGAAGTTGTCGTAAAAAATGTTGAATCGGTAAGTTTTGTATAGCTATTAATATTATGTAAAACCAGTTGAAAACAACAGGAGTGGGAGGTCTTCATTTCCATGCAATAACTGTTCTAGCTAATTCAATCTTTCACATGCTAATATATTGATCTCAATTAATAACTTTCTTAAACGAAGCACTCATAAGGAGTTATAATCCCCATAAAAGTTATAATCCCCCCCATAATCCGCACTAGCGTTGGAAAATTAATTAAAAATACCAGATGAAAAAGTAGGTGGAGTAAGAATGTAAAAAGTTTTTACAACGACAATGACCTTTTAAGCTTCTAAATCTCGTGTAAGTAAATCGAGTTTAAAGTGTTGTGTGTGAATAAAGTAAAAAGGTTTTTATTGATTCAGTTAAGCTGCCAGCTGCTTCAGAGTGAAAAGATGAATTGTTCATTGCTAAATCAATAGATCCCCTCTGTTTGTGGAAGGTGATGATAGTCAGCCAAGACCTCAGCTGACAATTGACACTTGCAAGAAAAATTGAGCGCGATTAAATCAAAGTTCTCTTTGTTATTTAGGATGAATTTGCATCAAACGCAAATCCAATACTCGTCTAGATAAATCATTCCTATCTACTTTTAGCAAAAATAAAAAACATTAAACATAGAAGTTTTTCTTTCTGAACTTCGAACTTTGCTCAGGCAAATCGAATCACAATTTCAAGGCACCAATATAGTGAATTTAGTGTTTTAACGTTCATTTTAACTTTTACCTTAGTCTAAATTTTTAATATCAGTTAGGTTAAAATTATGGTGCGAGAAATTCAATTTTGCGCGACACGCGAGTAAAGAGTGGACCAATAATTTGTCAAAAAATTGTCATCGAGTTGGGGTTTAATTTTACCTAAAAAATTGGGGTCTCAATAATTCAGTTTTCTTACATTGTTGTCCATTGCAACGTGAGATTTTTCATTGTGAAATTTTCCACATCGGGTACGAAGAAAGCAAAAAAACATGTGAGCAATGAAGTTTTACCAATTACTTGAATTATTGCTTTTCATTTGTTTTTGTAACTGTACAAAATGAAGAAGTAATTGAAATTGTTTCTTTTGTCTATATTACTTTAATTCAATTTCGTTTTATTTCAATTCAGATAGTTTTTTCTGCTATTTATAACGAATTCGCTTTTGCTTTCAATTTTAGTTATTTTATTTTTATGGAAAAGAAGAATGAGTGTAGCAATACTTTCTTCAAAATGTATTTTTGGCTCAGAGGTTGTTGTTCTGCTGCAAAAAAAGCTATCATGAGCGTACTGGAATATGTCAGAATTTCCATCAGTATCTGGTTTCATATCATTTACATAAAAATGTTGAAGAGCAGTGCCCCCAGAACAGTACCTTGTGGTACTGTATGGTCAAGTGCTATTCAACATAATTCATACTTCGAAAAATTGACTTTTTGAACACGGTTTTCTAAATAAGAATTGAGAATTATATTTACTTGTTCACCCAAAACCTAAAAGTTTAGTTTTTGTGTAGATGATTGGCATGTGAAATCGAACCAGAGCATTATTATAAGTCTAGAAAACTGTAACGATTTTTTCGGTGCAATATAAAAGAGCGTCTGTTGTTCACACTTTTTTATTCAAAATGTGTTGGTGCAAGCAACCTATTTTTCATTGAATAAGCTATAATTTGGTCTCGTAGTAAGGATTTAAAAAATTTTGCCAGTGCTGCAGTAAGAGAAATTAGTCTGTACTTTATCGGACCTTCAGGATCCTCTTCAATTTAAAGAGGCATGAGAAAAGAGTCAGAGAACTGTTAACTCCTTTGCAGTTCGCTGACTAGTTTAACTGTTCTCCTTGTGCATGTTTAACCGAAACTGCCGAGGGGATAAAAGTGAGTCAAAGTACTGCCAGTCAGTTTTTGTTTTAAAAAAGGTTTTCGGTGGTAGCCATTTAAATTTCAATTTCTATTATTGCTGAAATAGTCAAACCTTTCCAATATTATAAGCGTGTGCCGGCACCAAAAAGAATAACTTACAAAGAATGTTGTTCACTTTTTGAATCGTTCACCTGCCCTTAATACAAAAAGCTTCTATATCGCACTTAATACCTTATAATGGAAAATACTTTTGCTAATGTGTGGATAACGGATTGTGTCATCGGAATTACAATCAGCAGATTTAAAATAACTTCCAAAAATGAAGCCCATTGTTTTTTTTATCGGAGCCCCACGTTGACTTGTAGTAGAAGCGTTTTTTGCAATTAGAATTGAGTTTAATGATGGCCCCAAATTGTACTACATCCAATATTCACACATGCTAATTTTTTGTCTGGTCGAGGGATCCTTCTGCAATTTAACAAATTAACTTAATTTTGAGTTGGCTTAATTCAAAAGTGGCTGTCGCCTCCAGTCAAAGCGTGGAGTGACCTTTCAAAGGACCTAAGTACTAATTACAGTTAGTTGTGGTATCTACTTTCAAGAGTGCCGTTTTGCGGCTGCAAATAGTTTTCACAATTTGGCAACTACGCCCACAACGGAAAATACGTCCACAATTAAAAAGTTCCCTTTTGTGCAGCCCCAATTTTCCTGGTGGTTTGTTAAGAATTCACATTTGTATTGTGTTGAGATATTAAAATTGAACTCTAGCAACAAAAGTGAGAAAAATTTGGCACTAGTAGACGCATGTAATGAAGTAGTGGCCTGTAGAATACAGACACATAAATGATCTAACATCAAACTGAATCTTACCTTTTTCTTTCAGATCTGATGACGAGCGGTTTTTTGTTTCTGTGTTGGGCAATAGCTATGAAAATCAAAAGGTTTTTGATTCAGCAAGATCACATTCTGAATAATATGACGTACAAAACTGTGCTCTTTTAAACCGGTTTTGCTTGAAGAATAAGTAAACTACCATCATTCTGTTGATTATTTTCCCTCATATTTTCGCTGTGTGATGTTTCCCCATAAAATGATTGTAATCAAGGATTAATCCAAGTTAAAAACTGAACTAATAAGCGAATGGGCGTATTTTGCTCAGCGGGACATCAAAAACCGATGAGTACTTGAGTTTAGGATTATAACGCAAAATTAGGCAATGGTAATGTGTCTTTAATTAACTAACTGACGTCAGAAATTTTTCCTTGAATTGGAAAAATGATATCCATTTCTATCTCATTATAGTGTAATCCTAGTACAGATTAGAAAGGTCGTTTCCTTTTTCCAAATTCAAGGATAAAAAATTGTTGAGACAATTTTCAGACAACAGTTTCCGTATTAAGGTGGATATTGTTTCCTCTTATTGTGTTGAAACGTCATCGACAAAATGACCAGAAGAATGATCAATAAATGAGTTATCAAAAAATGGAAGTCCAATTTTTAAACATAAATAACACAGATATCCACAATTATTGAAAAACGAATAAAACTCAAATTGCCGCCTTGTCAATAAAAAGATCATTTGAAAGTTTTAAAATGACAAAATTGAATGAATGCCAGCCTACGAAGCAACTTCTTGACAATTTACGGCTTTCATGAGGAAATATTGCATCTTAAAATTCAAACGGGTGCGTTTTAGTTAGTGATTTATGGGCAAATGTGTAATGGAGACTTGAAAACTGCTACAAATAAGCTCGAGTCAGTAAATGCTGCTCTCAAACGATGCCATTATTTGTCACTTTTACAATTGGATAGTCAACTTGTGATCCCTTATAATCCATAAGTAAAAAATACTAACCTATTTTTCGTAGCAACTGTTTAAATAGCTTTCAACTTGATAGGGGTAAAGCGTTTTGCCGTCAGATTAAAAGTCAACCAGTGCATGCATAGTAAAAGCAGACGGCTCGTGCGAGACTGCTTAACACCGAATATTCCACCATACGTCTTGTGAAAAGCATTTTTCTCTTCAGAGAGGAGAAGCTTTTTCGACTATCAGTTTTTGCAAAACTTAAATTGCGGAAACTTTTTGAAGCAAAATTGATTACAACTTTGTTTAATATGAAAACTGAAAAATATCACTGCCATAACTTTGATATGGGTTTAACAGATAATAAATCAAATGCATTGCCAATTATTTTGCAGCTCCTAATTTAGGTTTAGCAAGAGGAATCAGTCGCAAAGAAAATTTATCTTAACCAAACACAGACACTAAATTACTATTATAAAACTGAGGCTATCACTTTACACCCTAGAAGAAGCAAACAATTGAAAGAATGACTTTTCACATTTTTTTATCTCGCTGTCAATATGCCCAGATGATTACGTACCTACCAATTGGTTAGACACATCCAGTTGCAAATGTTTCTAAAGAAACCGTCACCGGATATCAACCGATCATCAAAAATTATATTTTTACAAACTTCCTTTTGCCAAAACTCTGTCTAAAGCCAAGTTGAATTCAATTGTCTGGTATACGAACAATTTCTAATATTTAACAGTTCAATTCAAGCCCAACCACGAAATTTTTCTGTGTTACCTTAAATTTTGAAGAATTTGCGTGAAAAATGATTTCAACATTTATTTTGCTGAAATACTGAAGTTTCTTGATTTTTAGTTGCATCACGCGGGTTCTTTCTATATTCTGATGATTCAATCAAATTCGTGTCATCTGGAAAAACAAGTTTTTAAAGTCAACCAGGCGTAAGTTGAGAGAATAGTTGCAGTATTGAGTGTTGGCAAAGTTAATAATCTTCTTCGTTCTTTTATAAAAAAAAATCTTTCTTTTCTGATATTTTTTAAAACAAACTCCAAATAAAGGATGATCATAGTCGTATGGAAACGCTATTTAACTGATAAACTCGATTCGGGCTGGTATTTTGCGGCAACTTAGAAAAAAGATTCTTCATCAAACAAAAACTTTACCTGGTTTTTTTTTGAAGTTAAAGCATATAAAAATACAAACAAACGTGAACTGTCAATAGAAGCCAACTGAGGAACAAAAACCTCAAAGTCAATTTGAGTCTAAATTAGCGAGTTCAAAAAAAAATTTTCTCAATTTTTCTCAAATGCTCTCCTATCTTGTTGTCAATTTTTTGAATGTTTTTTGAGGAAGCAATAGAGATTTTTTGTCGTATCAACACAAAAAATTATAGATGGTTGAAGTGTGGGAAGTTTTCAATGCATAGCAAAAATTGTCAGAAATACATGAATTTCTGCTTTTCCATTTTTCTTCTATATCTTCTAATATCGAATCTCATTATCTGAAAAAGTTTCAATCTTTCTAAATCTAAACTCAAAAATGTTTGCACAACTTTTCGTTTGCTGTAGGATCAACTTTTTTCTGAACAAGAGGCTCTCAAATTTACTCAAAATTGTTTGTTCAAGAGGCCAGAGAAGCCAAAGAGCTAAGTCAATTTTTGTGAGTTTTTCGGCTTTTCCTTTTTTAGACCACTCGTTTTATGAAGTTTTAAGTTTTTGTAAGGCAATAAATTATATTAAATTTTCTGTCCTTGTTTCAAAGAAAAGAATATTATTTTTTTTAAATTTTTCTGATAAAAGTTTATTGTCTGTTTTACTTTTCGATTTCACTGTCGAGTAAATTTTTCCTAATTTTGCCTGAAATGTGAAATGATTCAAAAATGTAAGAATCTAAATTGGGTCCTGAGAAAAGAGAAAAAAAATGGATATTCAATTATATTTTTATATTTTCGTATAGTTGCAGGACGGACAATTTTGCTATCATTTAAAATCATCAATTTGCAATATCCTCCTCAACTCCCACCCCAATTACTTTTCCTTTCATAGTTTTCCTTTCAAATTTTTAAACTGCTCCCCCTGTTCCATGATACAAGAAAATTAGTAGTTTTTTGAAATAAAAATCAAAATGAACCTCTGAGGGCTGCAAAATGATGTTTCTCTCTATTTTCTCTTTAATGCGTAAACAAAAAGTGAAAAAATGGCTGAAATAGAAAAAACCGGCCTCGCGGAATCATATATTGCTCAATTTTTGTAAATCTCGGTTCGGAACGCAAGGTTTAAGTCTTTTCTCCTTGTACAGGGAAGGCATATTCGTAGCGGTGTAAATAATCATTTATTTCTATATAGATAACTTTACCTTCAGTGCTAAGGTAATGATAATATGATTCTTTGAAACTCTTTAATTATTTATTTTCATTGAGTTGTTTGCATACAAAATATGAAATTGAGCTCCCACTCAAAGTTTAATTTTTAATTTTTTTGCAATATCCCTTATAGAAGTATTATGGGAATTTGGATTTTTAGATGCAGTTTCAATTTGGTACGTTCTTGTTCTTTATAACAGTTTGTCCAAAATATTTTGCAAAAAAAACAAAGAAAATTACCTGGCGTACAAACTCTCATCGTGTGTAATGAAACTTTGAAAGGATAAAAGCAATGAAATTTCAAAACCAACCTTGGGAACTAGAAATAAGCATTAAAATGTATCCCAATACGAAATGGATAGCGCAATAAGAGGAACTTACCGTATTCTATTGCAATTAGAGGCAAGACTGAGTTTCAATTAATGCCCCATCTTTGAACCCTGAATTTATGGGTGAGATGAAGAGCATTTAACTTCAGCTACAGATTTCATCGCTCATATCTGCAAATTAGAATTCCAACAGTAATATGCAAATATACGAACTTCAATCAACGTATGCATTTGAAATCCCAACGGGCTAAATTACACTTGTGCCCTCTAAAGTTACAGATTGCTAAAGGCAAACTTATTTTTGATAAGCTAGTAGTAGGAACGCTGCAGTTAATATACCCTAACAAGCTGAACAAAAATTTCCTTGTGTTATATTTTTGGAGTAGCTAAATAAGTTTTCAGTATTTAGTACGCCGTTATATATAATCTAATATACCAAGAAATCTTACATTTCTTAGAATTAAAATTTTAATCCAGTAATCAGAGATTTTGCATCAGTTTTTAGTGAAAGCTTAAACATTCAGAAGTTTCTCTTCAAATATCAGATCTAAAAATATCAATCGAAATAACTTGTTTGACTTGAATTTGGTATGTTCAATTGATTTTTCAGAGAAAATTGACCTCAAAATAATTTAAGCAGGCTTGAGAAAGCTGCCAAGTTCGATTGATTCTGTACACTGCTTAGCGGATCAGACAAGATTTAATTCCTAATACTAGTGATATTTATTTATGTTAATGGATCAAATAATTTTTTCGTTGTTTGATGGGAAAGGCAGTAGAATTACAAAAAGAAAATGTGTTCAATTTGAACATTAATATGTAAGATTTGTGTCGACATGGCTGCATAGAACATGAATGCGTAAAAAATGTGGCGTCTAATTGTAGCATCTCTACCCTACAATTATTTTACTACTTAAAATTTAAATTTGTAACTTCAGGTGATTGCCTCTGCGCTACCATAAAAATCTGCAAACTATTTAAACGTGAAATTACTGTAGTTTTTATCAAATTCTTTCGTAATATGCAAATAACGTGTTTGACCAGTTTATAGGTCCAACCTTGAGACCAATTTCACTAATTCAATGGTGTAGCCATATAAAAGTAGACAGGTACATGATTTTAGCAACTACTTTTTCCTTCTATGTTCCCATTTTCTCCACATAACATTCAACGGTCAAAAGCAATCTCACGTTTGTGACAAAAAATACTCGGTGCTAAAATGGATGCCTTTTTAATCACTTTTTGGCTTAGAGTGAATTGGGAGATTTAGGTCTATTGAAATTTAGACAAACGGGGAAAGAATGACCTAGTAATTCTCTTTTGGCAAAATTTTTTGAAAAATCTTCAGTAGCTTGAAATTGATATTGACAAATAATAAATGTGAATGGTAATTAAGGCAAAGGGAACGCATTTCGAATCGAATTTTCGTTTTATAGGTGAAGTCAAATTATTAAATGGGGACAAATTTATGTGCCAGAACACTGTGAAGACAGAAAAACCGATGATGACCTCTATAACGGGTTGAAAAGTTTTAGATAAATAAAAATATGACTACAGGCTAACTATTGCTCAACTTTGTGTTGGCTTTTCTTCTGTATCATTATCTTCTTTGTAATATTCGGAAATCTTTCTGTATCGGAAGAAACAATTTTTTGCTCATTTCAGTGCATCAAGAAAATCAATAGACTATTGCAATAAAGATTTGCAGATTTAATCCGCTTCTCAGACCTCTTCAAACCTACATTTCCATTAATCTCTTCTTTAATCAATTTTGGCTCCCTTTACTTTCCAATATTTTTACTTAAACTCTCTTGATGAAATTTAAACGCAGACGCACAAAACATGGCACTTCTAGTACTTTGATGGCCATTTCTTAAAGCTGCTGGACTTCAATTTTACCTTTTCTTGAAAGCATATCCACAACTATACAAGGTTCTTAAACAAACTATTACTTTTTAGTGGAAGCTACAAGGGGGCCTAAGTGGTCGGAACATATTGTGAAGATAAACCCGTTCTTAATTTTAACACAAGCATATGCGCACCTAGTGTGTTAACCATTGCACCAACTAGTCTTAAGCTCTCAAACTTGGGTATCTCTAATAACCCCTCCTCTTGTTCATTCTTGATAATCACATCATATTTCTAGCCAAAGATCATCCTCATTGAGTAAAGCTTCTTCTAAAGCTATATCAAGCTTATCTTACGGACAGTTTACATTAGATTCTTTTCTCAACCTTCTATCACTACTAAGACAATTAAATTGCCTAATAGTACTGAAAATGATATACCAGAATCAACTGCACTTTTAGCAACTTTTATCAGATTATTCAAATCTGACAATTATCCATGTACTGATATGAAAACATACAGGTTATTGTCTTGCATCTAACAAAAATGAATGACCTTGGATGTGTCAAAGAAAAAGTACATATATTATCAAGTACTTGTTTTCAAGATTATAGTTCTAGACCCTTGATGTCAGATTTAAACCAGGCGGCTTGGTAATGTGCGTACGCGCATAATGTTCCGACCCCGCTTATCCACATTCTTGACTTAATTGCTTACCAAATGATGAAGAGATAGAAAACTTTCAAAAACATACACATCGTTGAATAAACAACCAATGAAGTACGATAATGCCACGCTAGAGAGCCGATGAAAACCAAAACAATTTAACCTATATTTCATTAGAAAAGATATCAGAGTTGTCCCCAATGCGACTGGTTAACAGATAGGAAAAAAGAGCAAATAGGTGCGAAGTTAAAAAAACACTTTTCCGTTTTTGAAAACAATTAATTTCACTGTTATTAATGTCATTAGATATCAACGGAAACAACTAAAATGCTAATTTATATCTACAGAGGCAGAAATTCAATTGAGACATGACATTAGCCAACTTTTGATTGCGCAAAATTTCAAAGCCAATGGGATCAAAGATTATTGTTATAATTCAAAAAGAAAACGAAAATCCTTTGAAATGTACAAACATATAAAAATCTAACATGTTATGAAATCCAGTTGTACAAATGTCTGAAACTAAAACCGCTATGAAGATTAAGTTATAGCTTGCTGCAAAGCGGTTGTCACCTGTGTTTACAGGAACTGATCTACAAATCAACCGAAAAACTATTTAAAAAAGAAGAAGCTCAAAAACTCAATTTTTTTGGAAACAAAATTTTAAAAAGTCATAGCAGACATAGAATTACAACAAAAACCGATTAAGTGTCAACACCTCAGAAAGCCAATTGGGCCTATCTATCGCTATCGAGTATATGCGCACAACAACGAAGAGAAAGACAAGCATAGGTAAAATCAAAAAAACCCACAAAGTTTTGCGAGATAACTGTCTCAGCCCAAAAAGCATTAACTATTAAACAAAAACAATTAACATATCCAGATACGCCTTTTTCCAACGTTGTGCATTTTCCCTACAGTGCTTTCCTTTAATTAGACTTTTCAATAATGTGATAATTTGCCAAGGAAACAAAATAAACTCATAAATTATACAATTATGATCAAAAATAAAAGATGAACAAAACGCGTAGTACCTAAATAAAGAAGCCAAATTAATTTATGTCTCACAAGAAGTCCGTTTCCGCCTGTTTTTACTGAGAGTACACCCGAAGTTGAGAGAAATAAGATAAAATTATGGCAAACAACAGAAATTCACCGATATTTTCTCAAAACAAATATATTCAAAGTCATAACAGACATTAGATAAAATCAGAAAAAATTGTCTAGGTTCTTTTATAACCTCTAAAAGCTAAATGAATCTTTGATTGGGGACACTAAGTCACGGGGCTACAAAAAGTATAAGAAATGAAAGCAAAAGGAAAGAATTCCATAAAATTTATAATGAAAGCAATTTGTCAGAGCCATAAAAACGATCAGCTTAACTCTGAAACAAAAATTTAATCTTGTTGGGTCTCGTTTATTGGAAATAGTATCTGTTAATAATTGATCCCTGATGTGAAGTTCTTGTCCTTATTTTACATAAAAAACAATTACATAGCGGAAATGATTTGAAAAAAAGGTCGCGCCTCATTAAAATCTAAAATCTTTTTATCATATGGACCCATAGTGAGATCAAGAACAGCCCAAATGTTGCTGCGCGTCTAACAAAACACTGAATTGTTGAAATGGTTGCGAAACAGATCAATTCTTTACTAAATTTTTGGGTCTGTCAAAAATAAATAAAGCATTGTGTATAATTATTGAGTTTGAAATTGCAAGAAGTTAGCAAAATTATAATGCCAGAAGACTCTTAAAATCCAGCGGGAGAGCAATTAGCTCTTTTTTGAGCTTAAAAAGAATCTAATCTCAGTTTTATGGTCTATACTTCCTGCAAATTTAAAGCAAGTGGGCTAGAGAGCAAAATTAGTCCCCTTTCTGATGGAAAAAATGTCTGAATTTTGAACAGTTTAGAGTAAAATCTAGCCAAAAAACTCGGATCGAACATTTCAACAACCCTCCTCTATCTTTAGAGATAAAATCTTTAACACAACAGTTAACAATTTTAACATATTTTAGCAAAATGGACGACAAATTGGTCAAAATTGACGAAAATTTGATCAAAATGGGAAGAAAACAGCTGAAAAACGTCTAATATTCACCAAAATTTAAAACTTGATAACTCCATATACAGAGCGAAAATTAAAAAAATTGTCTTAGTTCTATATTCTACACTGGACGGGTGTTCTAATGATGCCACTAATGAACAGAAAACCCATTTAAGTATATCGTTCCTTCCACTCAAGAGTTTCGCAACAATAAAGTGTTCAATAAAATTATCCCACTAACCCAAGAAAGTTAAGCCTAGTGCGAATCAGAAGCCGAACTACACAAGCACCAACCCGGCTACAGTGAGTCTTCACAATTTAGTGTGAGACTACGAAGACCCTTCTGATCGACCGCGGCCTGAATATCGGGCTCACCCATCACCGATGTGAGGAATCAAGAAAAACCCAGCCCTCTTCTCCTCCTCCTCCCAGACGTGATGTGGCGATCCAGTGCCATCGGTGCCAAGGCTTTGGTCACAAGGTGAACGCATACACCCAAGAAGCTGGGTTCATCAGATGTGGAGGCAGTCACAATCTAGCCGAATGCGCTGTCCTCCGAGCTGAGCCAACTACCAGTTACAAGCGCTGCAGCAAATACCAGGACGAATTGTCAGCAAACCGGCCATGACAGTGAGAGACTTTCCTGAAATCCTCGCTACCGCAAGCCAAATTGTAGCCGATGCCGTGATTCATGCCAGGACCACCCGGTACCCTGACTTCGACAGCAGCAATTTCCGCCAGGAATGCAAAGACAGACAAGACTACCTCTACTCCAATCTACTCCGCAAGCTTCCCAAAGTGCCTCCTGAACCCAGCAAGCAAGAGAATATAGACTGCGACACAACACCCACTGATTAAGTCTCCAACTACTGCCCCCAACGACAACAACTACTGCAACTGAACCCACAACTGCGACAGAGGGACTTAAGAGAGCTGGGAACAGCTCAAGAAGTTCCTGCTCAGACGAGCGAAACAAACATCATTATCATCATCATCATCATCATCATCATCATCATCATCATCATAATCATCGATCGGTCAAAATTGTCTGAACAAAAAAAACCATTTGAGTTTATAGTTCCTGCCCCCTCAAGCGGGTTCGGGACGATTATCAGTTGTGAGCAGCGTGTTTGGCCACCGATCTATGCTATAGTTTTGAACATTTTATACATGACAAAATAGTGATAATTGCTGAAAACAAAAATCTCTGAGTAATTACTTTGTCATTCAATTTGAGCGTACTGAAGACGAATTAACAACAAAGCTTGCATGACATGAATTTGTATTGGACCCAATTTTGTATTAGACCCATTTCTCAATTTTTGAATTAAATTTTGGCATTTTTATTAACTTAAATTTCTATCGGACTTTTTTTTTCAAAATTCAACGTATAGGGCAACTTCCTTATCATAGTCCATGCATTGAATTCTTTGTTATGACGTCTTTTTTAGAACATTTTCTACACAGTTAAAATTAAGGTACACATTTAAACCTGTTTAATATTTTGAACACATTTAAATTTAATGTACACGTTTAAACCGAGTTCATATTTGTATTTAATTTTTTTAATCACTAGAGAAATTTTTCAAAATGAAATTTAAAAACATTCTTTTAGGAAAATATTTTAAGGTGTCCAATCTGTGAGCTCTGCTTTTACTCTTTCTTCTATACGGGATTATGTCTGTTTATTTTTTACGCCTCGAATGCTAAGTAAGGAAAATTATTTTTTTATATATTATTTTTCTTCAATTGATTTATAACTTAATAAAAGTATGAAGTGGTTTTGTTTGTTTCAATGTTTTTAACATTGTCTCCATATTCACTATTCTTTTCATCGCTCTGCTTTTTTTCAAATGTTAAAATAGAAAATGGTTTTAATCTATTTTTCTTCACTCTTTTTTGTTTGCTGGAACTCGATCTACACATTTTTTATTGGTTATAACTTTTAGCTAATATGATATCTCCAACAAATGAGACGGTAATCTTATTTTGTCTTTACTGCAGTGGGACCAAAACAAGAATTTTACTGCCTTCGAGTCCTGAATTTTAGAAATCTTTCTTTTCGAAAAGTTCAGTATGGCCTTTAAAAATACTATCTGCCTCATGCTTTAAAAATCTGTCATTTGGTTCGCACTGTTGATTGCAGAGTTTCATCTTTTTATGAAGAATAATATCATCAGTTGTTTTATGAACGATTAACCCCGCCATCGGTTTTTAGAGCCTATCAATTTTTGATCATCGTTGGCGTTTTGGCCACTTTTTAAGATTGCCAGATGTTTTCTTTAATCTGAGATTATGTAGAATCAAGTTATCAGTGTTTTTTGTTATACTGGAAACTTTCATTTCTTTCGTCATCGGACTCTTTTTTTGTTTTACCCTAATTCACACAGCAAAAGAATGGAAAAAACCTCTTCGAATGAATTCTTACTCTTACTGTCATTCATAGCACATTCAACCTAGGTTTAGTTGAATGTGCTACGAATCAATGTTTAATGAGAATTCTTTGAATTGTATTAGCACTTGTCCTGCTATGCATTTTGGTTCGTTGTCTGACAATCTTTTTTCGTTCTATATTTGCTTACAGCAAAATTTTTCCAATTGACTTGTTCCTCTCACTGACTGAGTTTGCGCTCGCAATGGTGTTGCTCACTCTCTATAGCAGAAGCTATAAGGTCGTTTTCATGATAAGATTTTGATCATACCTGACTTACTTCATTCAATGAAATTACTTGACTTTAATTTGAATTAGTTTATGATCAAAGTATCTCACGCGTGTAATAAAGACCCACATATAAAAGTTTTTGGTGAGTGAACTTTTACAATTTTCATTGGCATATCGCTGCTTAATGCTTCATTTCTGTTTTCATTCCACGGCACTCAATTTTATTTTGAAGCTTATCCGGCAATCTGCGGGCTATTTTTGGTATATTTGTGTTTCCATTTTGCTTCATCAGTTCATCAGTCTTTAAATTAGTTATTTAACAGACTCATTTTGATGTTGCGTTTCGCTTACAGGCGGTTGAGTCTTTGGGCTCAAAAAAATTAGTAATTATAGGTCAAGAATATAAAGTATCTTTATTATACAAATTTTATTAATATACAACAGAACAATTTATCTACAATTGACAAAAATATAGCTACAAAATTCCAATATATCATTAAAATTTTTTTCCACTTTTTTAAGTGGAAATCATTTCCCACAAATCTTGAAAAACAAAACTGTTAAGGTAATTGTTTTTGACATGCCATCCCAAGTTGAGGTCCAGACCCAAATTTGTTTATGATAAGACCCAGTCGAGCGCACACCCGTGTGTTCCCAGACCGAAATTACAGGGTCTGAAAGGAAGTTCGAGCGCACTACAGTCTGGTCTATGGTCTGGAGATGGTCTGATCAGAGCTCGATTTGGTTTGAAAAGTCTGAGCATAGGTGGGTTCGAGCGCACTTGGGTCTGATCAGAGGCGACTTCGAGCGCAATTAGGTCTAATCATAAACTCTTCGAGCGCACTTGGGTCTTATCAGAAATGTTTTCGAACACAATTGGGTCTGATCGGGGACCATTTCGAGCGCATTTTTTTTCAATTTTTTGTTTTTTTTTTAACTCAGAGATGTTGGCTCTGCCAAGAGGCAGCCATAAAGAAGCGTTATGATGAGAGACTCATCTAAAGTCCGATAGATCAGATCATAAAAAAGGAGTCAAGCTGATAGCAGGGGCCGGTCCCCTTGGAATAAATTTTGATCAACTGGAGACCACAATGTTTCTTATGGAAAGCTGTCTAAATTCATCCATTGAGTCAGAAACATACACTAAACGGTACACTAAATAAAATTTGTTCTCAACAGTTGGGTTTCATTTTCTTTAGCAATGCTTTTATAATTGATTTTTCCTTAAATGAAATAAATACTGCAAACAGTTTTTATGAAATGAATATATTATAGCAAAATTAGGAGATTTTTTTCATAAGTAAATTCTTTCTCTGATCAGACTATTTCGAAGACTATTTGAATCTGATCAGAACCGGTTTAGAGCGAACTTCAGTCTGATCATAAATGGCTGCAAGCGCAACTGGGTCTGACCATAAATGCTTCGAGCGCAATTGGGTCTGATAATAACCTCTTCGAGCGCACTTGAGTCTGATCATAGTCTGATTAGGGTCTGGGCAATAGTCAGAATTTGAGTCTGAACCATGGCCTGAAGATGGTCTGATCAGAACACCTTCGGTCTGAAAAGTCTGATCAGGGTGAATTTCCGTCTGGAAAGTCTGATCAGAGATAATTTTGGTCTGAAAAGTCTGATCAGTCAAAAATTTGGGTCTGGATCTCAACCTGAGACATATTAAGTGAAGCATACTGTTGCAATAAAATTTAAGCGCAGCCATGATGATTTTATTCACAAAAGAAGCATCAACGTATCAACGTACGCTGAGTCTTCCTTTTTGGTTTTTTACTCAACTTTTTCAAATATGGGGGCAAAATCTACAATCAAACGACAATGCTGCACAATTCCTCTACCAAATATCTACTGGATAACGCCTTTTTAAATGCAAATCCAATAGAGCGAAGGGTTGAAGTTAGCCGATAGAAATGAAAAGGAAATAGCAAAGATATTGATAATGCTGTCAAAGTTGGAAATTGAAACAAAGGACTGTTTTTTGAAACAGACCACATCTGTAACAGTCCTGAACCTTCTAGAAAATTATCCAAAGCATTGAGGATACCACAAATCTGAATACCTGGATGACTTTGAAAATAAAACCAATTGTTGACATTCAGTAAAGCAAATGAACCTCAGCAGCCCAGAAAGGAAAAGAAGTACTATTCAGAAATTCATACATTTAGAGCAATATGGATGTTAATATTGTCAGATTACTGAGAAAGTACATTACTTTCTTTCGAATTATCGATTGACAAGTTAAATGTTTGAAAACGAAACATTGGAATGGTTTAAATTGCCGTGCATTAAAATGCCAGATGAGCTACAATCAGTGCAATGAAGTAGAGAAACTTAAATGACCTCAAAATAAGCTGAGAAACAAGTTATCTCCTATAAATAAAATGGTCTGATTAAAAAAAGAAATCTACAAATTCATAAATCTTTGCCTTATTACAGGGAAGTTAAGACTTGTTATTGATGATACTCAATTAAGACACAAAAAGCACTGTAAACGGGCGAATAATTGGGAACTTTTTAAATTTTACCGGGAAAAAATGGCAGCGTGGTCAAGCAAAGGAGAATTTAGTTTCAAGTTTCTGAAGATTGTACATAGGCAACTATGAACCTTTTTTACAACTTTCTAAAACAGTCGTTTGGAAATCAGACAGCGTCAAGTGGAAATGTGTTGAAACAGCAGTCCACAGACCCCACGTAAAGAAAAAAAAATTCTGCACCCTTTTTAAAGCAGCATGAAAAGCTAACATTTTAAAAAAAAAATTATCGTGTTTTGTTAAGTACTCAAGTGTGATTCAAGTCATGCCACAAAATTCATCATCATGTGTTTCAAAAATCATCAAAATATGTTTGCAGATCCTCTTACAAAAACTGCCTCCCTCTATAATAAAAAATTTTGAACTCTGAACATGCAGGCAATAAAATAGCCGACTGAAAACAACAACAAGTGTATAAAATTTAGTAAAGTTTTTAATTGTTACAAAAAAGCTTGATCCAACTCAGAAAGTTTTTTTGTATTAAATCTTTCCTCCAGACCTTAAGCTAGCAAAAATGTTCGTTTTCATCCCAACTCGTCAATTTTGATTGTTGACCAATCTAGTTCTAAAAACCAAAAATTTTTTTTTTCAGAATCGAAGTTAGATATGAGTTACTTTTTTAAAATAAACAATTGATTCCTCTCACGTTCTATGACCGATTATTAAGATAAGACAGATCCCACTTTTTTGTCTTGTTTTTAATAACATCACGATGCCTGGAGAATTAACAGCAAAACAAAAAATACTAAAAAATTGAGTTTAATTGAGATCATGTTGAAAAACTTATTTCCGAAAAGCTCTGAATAAGAAACAATTTCAGAAGAAATAGTCCAAATTTAGGCCAAAGGCTCTTCCGAAGGTTTTTCAATTATATTACTGAAGACTGAAAAACATTCAAAATTTTATTTGAACACGCAAAATTATGTAAGAGTTTTGAAACCAATTTTTTTTGAAAGGATTAATAAATTGCGTCAACTTTGCGTGGGTTTGGTGGGTTTTGGCACTGGGGAAGAGCTAAACTATCTGCTTTTTTTTGGAAACGCTCCTTCATGTTTGCTTTGATTTGGCTTTTATTTTAATCTGATGTGAAAAACTTCCTCTTGTGAGTTTTAATTAAAAGTTTTAATTTTAGTTTCATTTGAAAATAAGGCTATGAATCGAAAAACTGGTCTTTTGATTTGTAAAAAACGTATTGATGTTATATCAGCCTCTAATGAGTTTTTGCAATTATTTTAATTGAAGTTTGGACCAATTCTTGTTTTTGTGTGTGTGTGCGTATGTGTGTGTGTGTGTGTGTGTGTGTGTGTGTGTGTGTGTGTGTGTCCTTTTAGACATAATTTTAGGTTGACCGCAGTGAAATTCTACCAAACAATTCTTTCAATTTCACTTCACTTGTTGTTTTTTCACACTTTACTTCTTGATTTTGGGTAACCTAATTTTCTCTTATTCATAAATTAAAGAGTGCTGCTAAAGCAAACGCGATTGTAAGATGAAGTTTCTCAAAAACCAGATAGACTATTGGGTAATGTTTTAGTCTGTTATACTAGAAGTCAGGGTTGGAGCTCCAGATTGGACAGCAATTGTTTGCATCCCTTAAAAAACTGTCTAGGCTACAACCACTGTCGTTGGAGAGCAATTTGTCTGTCGTTACTTGCTTTAATCTATTTTCTTAAAATTTTTGGTGTTTTTTTCTTTTCTATCTTCAGACACTTTTTTTTGCTCATCCGTATAAGCAGCAGAAGTGACAAATTTTAAACAATAATATGTTTTGTAAATTTATTTTCAATACTGATACCCGAATTTCTCAAAACATGATCTATTTTCAAGTAAAGATGAGAAAAGAAAGTTGATCTTACAAGAGAGTTTTCAGTTTAATATGCCTGTACGCTTCCACCTAGCTCTTTTTTTGTTCTGACCCCCACTTGTGGGGGGAGGAACTATATACTCAAATGGTTTCTTTTTGTTCAGACAATTTTGGCCGATCAATATATTCATTGCAGAGAAAAGTGAGTGCTGTCATTAAAACGCTTAATCGGCGTAGAGTTTGGAATTTAAAATATTTTTGCATTTCTTGTTTTTCGAGGAGTTATCGAGGTTTAAACTTTTGTGTAAATACTTGATATTTGGCATAATTTTGTTCACTTTTTGTACAAAATGGGATTTTTTCTATAGAAATATTAGTTCAAAATTTCAATTTCTTCAAAAAATTAAACTAGTTTGTGCTTTTAACAGACGAAAGGCCATTAAAAACGGCAGTTTTTGTCTAATAGAGAATTTTACTATAAAAAATCGATTTCTATTTGAGAGCTGATATTTTAAAACCCATTTCATTTTTTTCTGGTCTTTTAGAGAAAAGTCACTTTAAAAATCCAGGTTTGGTTCCTGACAAACCTCATTACAAATAATTCGTTTTAAAGGAATCGCTCAATTTTTTATGGCTCCGACACTGAGTTTTAGTAATTTTTTTAAATGAAATTTTGATTTTCTTTTTGAAATTTTAGTTAAAATTTGTTATCCTATGACATAGACTCGTTGACCAAAAGTGCAATAGAACACTAGGCGAACCTATGTAATAATTTGAGGTGACAGCTATTGGCTGTTAAAACCTTAAAATTATTTTCTCGAAAAAAAAAATTAACATCAACCGATCTTAATTTTGTTTCTAAGAGCTGAAAGTCAGTATCACTATTAACAGAACCCCCCTTCTCTTCTACTGCAACCAAAAATAATCTGGTTAGGCTTTTATCTTCTAACTAAATTCTTTATTACTTGGATGCCACGACATTTCACAAAATTTTAAAAAATTTTTGGTTATTTTTTCATAATTTTGGATACTTTTGAAATCTTATCTCATTAACCTATTATTGCCCGTTCCCAATGCCATAGAGAAGATTTTCGACAGATCATGGATAATGTTTGCACAGAATACGTAAGGTTTTAGTGGCTTCGACACTGTCTAAAGGCACTTTTCTACTGGTTTTTTGGTTCTCGCCTCTAATTGCTGTCGTTTTCATAGTCATTCGACATTTTGTGATGACTTATTGATGATTTAGGAACGATACAAATTTTTGCCTTCTCATCCAAGCAAAACTTATTATAATTTGTTACTTGTTGATTTCCGTTGAAAGCTATTGAATTTAATGGCTTTGAAACTACGGCGTTAAAAAATTCGTGGTTTTGATAGATGTTGATTTTCAGAAGTCATGTTGTTACAAAATCATTCAACTCTTGTGAATAACTTATTTGAAAGCTAAAAAAAAGTTTCTAGGGATATTTCAATTTTTAATGTTTCGACAATTTTCTCTCTCATTTTTTTTAATTTGCTGTTTTTGCCTGTTTTATTCATTCTTTATGTAGTCGTAAAGATCTGAGAGATCTCATGAGCCTCTAAATGAGTGTTGAATGAATGAAGTTATTCAATGCAGTAAGTTTACAGCAAGGTTGCGATATTATTTGTTTTCGATCGTTTTTTTTTTAATTTTTTTAGTTTTTTTATTATAATTTTTAAATTGTACCTAATTCTCATCATTGAGAGGGCCCCATCCACTTCCCTGTTTTTCAAAAATTAAATTGGTTGATTTCACTATTGATGTTACGTCGTAACTGATATTTTGTTTAATGAACAACTTGCGAATTCATAAAAATTTTGTCAGTGTTCAATAGTCGTGTTCCTTTTTCTCTTCTTTAACCACATTCGCGATTATCTTTTTATTTGGTTGACAGTTATGTCCAAAAATGTAGATGAGCTCGGTTCGGAACATCATGTGCAAACGCACATTACCTTGTTTATTTTAGTACTTTATTAGCTCCATTCCAAATGCGGATTTGGAACCTGACTTTGAGAGCTTGCGACCTAATGACACACTAAGGAATATTCTCCTTGGTTCTATTTCTTTTCACGCCAATTCATTTAACCCCGAAATTTAGCAGTCGGCATTACAATCAAGTTTTGTCATAATTGAGGGGATAATTTAATAAGTCAATAATGTTTGTGATAGTTTCATATCAAGTCCCACGAACAGCTGAGGCATGGCCAGGTCCGAGAGAAATGGCCAAATGATAATACTACCAATGTTAACAGTATCGATTATATTATGATTAAAATCTGAGTGAAATGATAAAGGAGTGAAATGATTGGGGTGAAATGATAGGGGTGAATAATTAGTGGTGAAGTAATCACATCGCATGATTGAACGTGTTAATTTCTGTTTTAAAGATGAACGTGGACCGCCCTCTACATAAAATTAGCCTTCTTGCACTGTCTGGGGAAAGCAACAGCATTGTAAACAACAACAATAACAATAACAACAATAACAAAAATTACAACAGCAGCCTTAACCGGTTTTTACCCGGCCACCCCACACCAGCCCCCAACAACCAGACTTCGCATCACGTGACGTCATATGGGTACCCTGTGAACCATGCCACTTGTTCTGAGAGTAACATTGTTCTTGTTCCCACGGATACCTTCAGACCACTCAGTCTGTTTTGTTTCATCAAGGCCCACTTGAAAAACACAAGGTGAGGTATTACCATCAACTTAATGGGATTGAAAGTCATTTTAAACAAAAATAATTGGAAATGCTTTCTTTACACTCTTAAAATTTCTCGTGTGGGATCACACGATTTCTTCTCGTGTGAGCATTGAATTACACGATTTTTCGTGTGGTAGTCGCAAGTCGTGTGTTTTCACACGCGAAAAATTAACTCGTTAATTTTTCACACGATTTTTCGTGTAATGTGAAAACATGGGTATACATACCGACATTAGATTGTGGCCCTCCATAAATAGATAGATTAAATTGGGTAGAACCAGCTTTCATTCACTGTAATTAAATCAGAACTTTCCTTCAAATGTGAACTCATCTAAAACTCTCAATTATCAGAACGCAACTGAGCTACGAGAGAGAATCGAATTTTGCGAGAGAGTGTTTCCTCTCTCTCAAAATAAGAGGGGGGGGGGGGGCGCTTGGCATCGACTTTTTTCCAAAGGAACTGAATGTTCCAAACTATCAAATAATCATTTTTATCGTGAAATTAGCTCATCCTTAACGTCCATGGAAGGCCATTGAGACTAGTATTTCTCCAAAATTGCATACCAATAAACAAACAACTAAAAATTTTTGAAACCATAAATAATAACAACCACAAGCTTTCAACTATGAAGCATAAAACTGATTAACTTGTTACTGCGAAGGAGATCGTATGTCAATATGACGTTATAGTAGCGAAAAATCATCATTAGTTATCAACTGAAACTAATAGATAAATTCTTTAATAGCTCCTTAGATAGCAAGTTTGATTTTTTTATTGTTTTGCCTCAGTCATAAGTCTACAAAGATAAAAACAAATGTTGGCAAAATTCAAGAATAAAATAAAAATTTACCAAGACACTTCATTGGAAGCAAAAAACATAATCTTAAAAAACCACAAACATTTAATCATTAGGCCCCAATTTAACCCTAATGAGAGCTCTCAAAATTTGAAATTCAGTAAATTAAAACAGACTTGTCTATAAATAGGACAAAAAAATGCAAAAAAAAATTAAAGGGACAGATAAAAATACAATCCGATTCTTTTTCATTGCAAAGTCATGGATGGACTTAAACTAGCCATACTATCAATGCGCGGCTGTTAAAATATGTTTTTGTTAAAACCAATTGTATAATAAATGTTTTGGCAAAATAATTGTGCATTTTTTGATAAATATCGGTTCAAATTAGCGAAAAGCCGCCAAATCATCATTTCCAGAACAGTTTCTAAGGAACAAGAGCTAAAAATAGCCCCCATGTAAGTAAACGAAGATTTTGTTAACGTTTTCATGTCTGCACTACCGCTAATTTTTTGACAATGTTGGCTAAGGAAGCATATTTGGTGCCATTTTTCATGACAAATGAGAAATTTGCTATTTTTTCAAAACTTTAGCCGAAATTTTTGCTAACAGAATAGCTTCAAATAATTCAGTTACTTGGTTAATTGCTCTTGAACGAAGTTCATAGCAATTATTGTAAACGTGTGTGTCTTTTTTATGCAAAATTTTTGCTAGACAGTTTTGACTTTTCAAGTGATTTTTACGCTCTTAGTTGTTTGCGTTTCGCGTGATCTAAAATTCTCTCTCAATCACAATCTCAAGCAGCTGAACTCAATTGGCAGCATTTTAATACTAAAAATCAAATGATAAGTGGTAAAATGCGCCGAAACTGGTGCCATTCTTCACTTTAAATCTTAACAGTGGTATATGTTAACCTCTAATTTGGTTATTTAAAGCCCACTTTTGAATTTTTAGTCCAATTTAGACTCCCCCAACTGGAGCAGGCTACAATTGATTAGAGCTCCCACTAGTCGATCTAGAGCAATTTTTCCGACGTTTACTCGGTTATGTTTTTTCTCTAAGTGTAAGACGGAGGAGGCTATCATTAACATATTTTTCAGCCAAATAGACCAGAAAGATTACGAAGAATGTGAACAAAACATCGGAAGTGAGCCTAACTTCCACAAAAAAATTTAGACTTCCTTAACTCCTCAAAATATTCAAAATTTTAAAAAAAATCTTATAAATTTGATTTTTACGCTTGACTAGCTTTCTAATAATACCAATCACAACTCTGCAGGATGAATCTATCTATCGGCGAAGATTGACTAAAGTCCCCCATTAAAGTTGTTTTATAGCTAGAAGTTGTTTTAAGCATTTTTCTTTATTGGAAACAATTTATTAAAATTGTTTCCAATTTAATATGTTCTAATTTAAAATTGTTCTAATTTAAAATGCAAAATTAAACTTATTTATTTTTCAGTCAAATTATGTAAATAAAAGTGTCCCTAAAACATTTTCATATATGTGGAATCTATCCCAATTTCACTTTTTGAAATAGTAGAAACGGTTTTCACCTATAAGAACTCTAATGAAAAAAAAACTAAAAAACGTGTTTTAATCTGAAGTAGCTCAACTTCGCAGTTTCACGAGATTCAACTTTCAAAGCACTTTTCTATGTAAAAATTTGTGTATCTCTCCACAAAAGATATTGATCGGTCAAAAATGACCCAGTAATAAACAAGTCTAGCATAGGATTAGTAATTACCAAATAAATTTAGAA
The DNA here is from genome assembly GCF_964194025.1 of Convolutriloba macropyga. Classification (NCBI taxonomy): domain Eukaryota; kingdom Metazoa; phylum Xenacoelomorpha; order Acoela; family Convolutidae; genus Convolutriloba; species Convolutriloba macropyga. The sequence goes on from NC_134471.1 coordinate 48,512,186, forward strand.
AATTGGAATAAGCACGGGTTCTTATTTTCTAAACTTTTTTGTAACGTTGCAAAGCTTATCTGCTACCTCAAAACACTTCCTTGATGGAGCTCAACAACCATGAGTTGACAGTATTTAGCATATTCTTTTACTCAGTTTTACAATTTTCGACAATTTAGATGGCCCCAAACAGGCTGTTGTGTTCTGACTGACTCTTTGCCGTATGAGAAGCATCAGCTGCCACAGACCTCCTCCTCTATGATGCTAGGCGGACATTCGGCCTCTGGGTCGCCTGGTCTCGCAACTTCTGGAACAGGTAAAATCAGAAAAATAATTTTTATTTTCTACGCGACATTCTTGATTCAGCAGCAATTCTCGAGCAATGATAACAATTGGTTTTCAATTATTACAAAAATTTGACATCAACAAAGATTTTGGTCTCTGCAAAAAAAGTTGAAAAATTATTTCGCCTATTTGTGTACATTTTATCAATCCTGTGCTTTTACGAAATTGATGGCGACAAAAAACTTTCTTAATTCAATTCTTATTCAGTGATAATTCAGAAATGCATTCTGAATGTTCTTCTGATTGAGAGAGATTCAGGATCTTTGCAGGAGTCTTTTCTGAAATATTTATGGATAATTACTGAGAACCGAAATTTCTCTGAACTTGTTCTGAAACAGCACTGATTTGGGTAGTTTGGTTGTTACAGCGACAGGAGGTAGGCTGATCAGTCCAGGATGTCTGAGACGTATCACTCCGTGTCCTTCTGTGGATGTGTTCAATGTCATCACTCGAGAGTGGCAGTCATTGTACCCTATTGGGGGAACTGAAGACACCCGATACAGATACACTCTCATCATGTTCTGGACTTCATGGTTAGTTGGAACAATAAATAATCAACCATACCGAATTATAGAAATTAACTCTCCAGGATTCACAGTTCCTAGAAATCATACAAAGATCATGTTTGATATCATGTAATTCATAAAATATTTCCCAGATTAACACTGGTCTACAATTTTTTGGAAAAAAATGATATATGATCCTTTGTCTGGCAACCTGGAAATCATTAGGTTTACCAGGAATTCGTAAATTTTCAATTTTTCTCTCCACTATAGTATTTGCGTTCTGAAAGCGATGTGTAAATGAGTTTTGATACATAAAGGCAAAATTTTGATTTGCTGGTCAAAACTTGGGATGGTCTGAAACTTATCTGACCAGGGTTGATTTCGGTCTACATCTCAAACTTCGTTTTGCTAATATCTTTTTAAGAAAAGTTTTCACGAAAAATGTTGACATGTTATGGCTATTTTTAGTTAGGCGAAGGCCTAGATATTGAAACTTTGCTCATATACTGACTCTTCCCAGTATACGACGGAATCAAGTATGTCCACAACAAAGATAACCACAAGAAGAGAACTATTCAGTCAAAATTGCATAGTCTGGAAACATTCAAAAACAAATGAAAGTCTGGCAAAGAGCTCACATAAATCTGGACATAAACTCACGCAGTCTGAAAGTAGACGCATTACTTTTTTTTTAATTGGATATGAACGCACTAATTTTCGGTAAAAGAATAATGTCTAACGAATGCGTTATAACATTACTCCTGAGTAGACATTCACGCGGCAGCTTTCAAGTCCAAACTCACTTGAGTTTATTTAAATAGAAAAAATTCGATTGCGGAAAGAATCGCGCTCAGCTATTATGATCAATTCAAAATTTTTTAACTTCTTGAATTTTAAATATTAACCCAGACTGAAAACAACAAATTTTTTAAAGCCCTACAAACTCTTTACTAATTTTGAGGCTATATATACAAAATAAATCAATTATATTAAATTCAAGTACATAAGGTATGCTTAGTTATTGCGTTCCGTCTAGTTTTGTACGCAAAAAATTTGGAACATAAACTCAGAAAAGTTTGAACAGGAACGCAAGAAATCTGATGTTGGCACCAATGTATGATTAACTCACGAAAATCTGGACTTAAACGCACGAAAGACTGATGAATGCTCTAAGTTCTGATTAACGCACAAAAGCCTGATGGCCGCCGGAAAATTTGATGAACACACAAAAATCTGAACATGAATACACGAAATCTGGTGAACGCTCGAAAGACTAACAAACGCACGAAACCGAGGCTTTTTTGTTCTAGGAAGGTCTGGGTATACCGGTTTCTGTCTGGCACCTCAACCGAGAACTACTAAGTTACGTTTCACTGATTAATGTCGAACTAATAACGAAAATGCATTACGTGAACATGTGCAAAGCGTTGTATACCCACGTGGCTGTTGATCAGATTTTTAATCAAACTTTGGTCGCTCACCGGGCCTCACCAGACCAAAATATTCTTGTACAAAAAGAAATTCAACCTATGCCTGAAATTGTTGATCCAGCAAAACTTTTGCTGTTGGCAGAACATTTGAAGCAGCTGAGGTTACTAGATTTGACGGTAAAGGGAGTCAATATTCTCTGACTTGAAATGAAAGTGTTGCAGGTGTGCATCATCGCAGAACCTCATGAAATACTTTCTTGGTCATGCTCGAGATAACCAGCATTTGAATTTCATCACGTGTTGCATCGGCAGTGGAGAATCCACCCATGATCACTACTCGGATATCTACGAAGTGCTCGCAACTTACCCAGACAGCTTTGCAGATAACATCACACACACGTGCGGGTGTCTGAGAGTGGGGGGACTCAATTCGGCACATGACCAGCGGCCCTTTAAAAGACGCCCCCAAAGTAGTCGCAGTTCACTTCGATCGTCCAGTTTCAACCAGAATAACGCCTATTACTCTTCTCCAGCTGGTAAGTTTCTGTCGCATCGATTTTTTTTAGTAATTCAGATTCTTTTCAGCAGACTTTCAAAGTTTGAACTAAAGATGTTCTACAAAATCACAGGAATCCTGAATATGAGCAAATGTAAGTTTAACTGAAGTCACCGAGAAAAAATTCCGATTGACTAGGCTTTTTCTTGATTATAGATTGGAAGCTGTAAGCAGAGCCTAGCTACAACCTTTCTTCAGAAATGATAAACCAAGTGACATATCAATTTTTTAATTCTCCAACTGTGCCAAAAACCTAATGTTAAGACGCTGCTGCGTTGATAAATTTCTCCTGAGGATTATATGATAACAACATAACGTAAAACACAACGTAATTTAAAACTATCCAACAACAAGTATGGCACATAAACATTTTTAACTGAGTCATGGAGATTTCTAATTGCTCTTGAAACAGTTTTGTAGCTGATATACTAGTCCGGTGGTCTTTATTTTTGCAATATCCCTCTTTCACCATTTTTCTGAACTTTTTGATTTATAGTCTTCAAAAACAAATTAAGCAGGTTTCTCTTTAAGTCTCAAAGTTTTCCTTTCGCCGTAGCAGCTCAAAAAATACAAAATGATGAGTAATTTTTGGCGGTTTGGAACCTCCTCTACGACCCCTTTCTCTACCCCTCTCCTCGACTCCAGTCTTTTCCCCCTAACCCAGACCGGTCAGCCCACCTCCCTCCATGATCGCTCAACCTCAGTGAAGCTTCTCCCTCAATGAAGCTTAAGCTGGCCTCCCTCAAGAAAAGTGTTCGAAGTGAACAGTCGGTTGACCTTTAGAAGAATGACTTTTTGAAACGTTCTAAACTGCGCAATCTGAGTTTCATCCGAGACTGATTTTTGACTTGACAATTGAGCTTATTTCAAATTTACTTTGAGTTTTTTTTTCACTTATCATTATATTACTTAGCTTCTTATACTGTGAGTTGTGTACTGGATCGAGTTGTGTAATGGAGTGCTCTGGAACGAGTCCTTCTGCAGGTTCTGCAAATGTCGTTAGTAATGCCGAAGAAGAGGTAAGAAGTCTGTCCAATGAAGTTAGGGATCTAAAAATCCGAGTCGGACAACAAGAAAAAATTATTGCTAATTTAAAAAACAAACAGCAAAATATAAATAATCACTTACGTGCACAGGAGAGGTACTCTAGGAAGGACAGTTTACTGATAGTTAACCCTCCCTTCGATGCTAACAGGGTTCAGAACGTTACCAGCGAAACGCTCAAATTTTTTCAAAATTATCTGGGTGTGAAAATTCAATACGATGCTATTAAAGCATGCCATGTTGTGCCAAGTACTGTTAACAACATAATGCCGACTGTCATATGCAAGTTTCTGTATTTTGAGGACAAAACAATGATCTACAGAAAACGCAGAGCACTGAGAAACAAAAAAAAATCAAACAAATAGCAAAAATATCTATTTGAACGAGCCCTTACCGGAATGCGAGGCAGCTATCAATACCGATGCTAAACGACGCGACTTAATAACCAGTACAAACAACTGCGTTGTTTCAGTGTTAGTAGACAATGGTAGAGGAAAAAACGAATTTGTCAGAGTTACGGAAATTGACGAGTTAGATAATCTTAACGTTATCAAACGAAAAAGAAACAATTGTGACGATGAAGACGAATTTTGCCCTGCTGCAAAGAAACAAAACAAACAATCGCAAAACTAAAAAGAAACGGCCTGGCGCAAGACTAGATTACAACTGATATTTGAACATGAACTCAATTATTTGTTTTGTCTCGTATTTACTTGCTAACTTGTTAAAATCATTGTTAAAACAAATGTTATACTTTGTTGATGTATTGGGAATAACTGAGAGCTGTTTCCTGCCAACAAAATAATAGGGGGAAATGCACTATATTTGGTGAATCGTTCCTTCTTAAGCTTTTCTTGTTTTTTTGAAACATTGCTTCGTGAAGAAACAAAATTGGGGAAGAAGTATAACATAAACAAGAAAAAAATAAAGAAAGAAAAAAATTCATTTTGATACTCTGCTCGTGATTTCCGCGAGCAAGTTTCAAGCTGACTGTGATTTCCGCAGTCATCTAGTCTGAAACAAGAGTATTGAGATGAAAAAAAAAGTTCTATGATTTCCGCGGAACATTATTATTTATACTGCATATTAAAGATAGCACCTAAAATAAACAAACTTTCACCCAGTGATCAAAGTCATTCTTACATAAAGGAGTGCAATTTTTTTTAAAAAATGAAAAAAAGAAGGAGAAATGTCACTGGACGTCCTCTAAGTTAAATTTTAACATTCTTTGCTTCAAGTTTTTCAAAATGCTTGTAAACAAAACATGAACTTTTTTTTTCAAATACATTTTTTTTCTAAATATTTTTTTTTATCTCAAATTGCTAACGATTTCATTAGTCAAAGTTGATTGCTCAGATTGTGTAGTTGAACTATTCTCTCATGGTCGTCATAGACAAAATGTTACTGGGCGAAACCAAGCAGGTTATCATGCTACAGAACATACGTTCACTAACAAAAAACTTTGATGAACTCACTTTGGAAATTGCGTCTCTGAAAGAAAAACCTATAGCAATCTGCCTAACAGAGACATGGCTTAAAGATAAGTTCTTATCAAATATTTTTCACATAGATGGTTATGATGAACTGGTTACAAGCAATAGGGAAAAAAGAGGTGGAGGTGTTGCAATTTTTGTACAAAATAAATTTAATGTTAAAATACGCGGGTCTCTAAACCTGAATAATATACAAGCGGTTAGTGTTTACTTCAGTATTGGAACAAAAAAGTTATCAATGACTTGTGTTTATATACCACCTAATGCCATCACGATTGCTACTTTTGACGTTCTTAGTACCTACTTGGAACAACATATTAGCGATCCGCAAAGCCTGCATGTGCTGTGCGGTGATTATAATGTAAATTTTCTAGCTAAAGGGAACAAACAATCATATTTAAGGGAATTGACCCAAACATTTGACCTAAAATTGGTAAGTGAGAACCTCATTACACGCGAAACAAAAAATTCAAGTTCTTACATTGACCTGTTCTTTACAAATTTTGAATCAGAGGTTACCAGCCAAAGAACAAAAATAACTGATCACTATTCACTTTTACTTAAATTGAAGAATAAAACCAACTTAGAAACAGAAAATAATTTTTTTCAATCGAGAAATTGGGCAAAACTTGAAAATCCTCTTCTTCAGGAAAAAATTAGTTTCGTTCTGTGGCAGCGATTAAATAAAATTGATTCTACCGAAAAAGAAATTAATGATAAATTCAAATGTTCACAAAGAACTGTTCAAGAAGCATTAGATCACTATTTACCTAAGACAACAAGAAAACATGTGCAAAAGATCTGGATTGACAACGAAGTCAAAAACGCTGCCGCAAAGAAAAAAAGGTTGTGGAAGAATGCACTCAAAGCTCAATCAATATCGGCCAATAACGAATACAAACAACAGTGCAGGAAGGTAAAAATTTGATAAAAAACAAAATGAAGACTTTTTATCAAAAACAAATTGAAAAAAGTGCAGCAAACACAAACCGAAACTTTTTTAAAGTTTATGGTGACATAACAGGCAAAAAAATTGAAAATCGTGGAAAAATACCATCTCAAGATGAAGTCAACCATTTAAATGATTTTTTTACATCAATCGGAAGGAAATTGAACGCACATTTACCAACGAAATTGTTTCTTAAAACAACCGTTAAAGCAGAACAATCTATGTTTCTCGCCGATATTACAGACAAGGAAGTTTTTGATATCATTAATAAAGCTCCGAATAAGTACAGTGAGGACTGTTATGACCTCAATTACTTCTGCATCAAGAAATTTTCTAATGTCCTGAGTCCTTTTCTCTCAAAATGGTTCAATGAATGTTTCAATCTTGGCGTGTTCCCTGATTGTCTTAAAATTGCAAAAGTTTTCCCACTTCACAAATCTGGAGATAAGAGTATACCATCAAATTTTAGGCCTATTTCCTTATTACCAACGATAGCAAAGATCTTCGAGAAATTGCTTCAGGGAAGAATTATCTCTTTTTTAGTGAAATTTAATCTGCTCTCAAGCTCCCAGTTTGGTTTCAGGGCCAAAAGAAGTTGACGCTGTTTTGTTTCTGATTGAACTCTTGCGACAAAAATTAACTGAGAAATCCGTTATGTCTGTTTGCACATTCCTGGATCTCAAAAAAGCTTTTGATACGGTAGACCATACAATACTATTAGACAAATGTTGTAATATTGGTTTGAGAGGTCATTTTGTCAATATACTTAAATCATACCTAACTAACCGCTCTCAGTTTGTTCAAGTTGCAGAAGTTGTTTCAAGTACTGCTTTTGTTGATATTGGAGTTCCCCAGGGATCGGTTCTCGGTCCTCTGCTTTTCATAATATACGTGAATGATTTGAGCAATACGCAAGATGTTGACAATTTAACTTATCTTGAATCTAATATCATACTTTTTGCAGATGACACAGTTATTGAAACTTCAGCCACCGCCGAAGAGGTTGTGATGAAACACAAAACTCAATTACAAAAATGTAATCAGTGGTTAACTAATAATAAACTGACAATCAATACTGAAAAAACAAAATCAATGTTTTTTGGGAAAATTAAAACTTACTCCAAAAAAAGAACAGATTAACATCGACAAAGAGAGAATTGAAAACGTTGACTCAATACGTTATCTTGGAATAACAATAGATAATAAATTGTCTTTCAAAAATCATATTGATGTGGTTAACCAAAACTTAATAAAATTCATTGGACTGTTCTATAGACTGAGAAAATTTCTTAGTAAAAGTCAAATGATTCAGGTTTTTAAAAGTTATGTTCAGCCGGTAGTGCAATATGGTATACTGATTTATGGAAATTCTGTTTTGTCAGATATTTCATTGATAGACTCAAAATTAAAAAAAACTCATAAGGATAATTTTCAATAAAAGAAAGTTCAACTCAGTGAGTGATCTAAGGAGAAAATTTAACCTGTTTTTAGCAAAACAACTACACTTGTACGAAGTACTTAAACTGTTAATAAAAATGCTAAGAGACGAATGTGTTGTTAGTCACGTCAAATCTTACTTGAATGATAACGAATTAAACAGAGTAAAAAAAAGAAGAAAAACAACAATGTGTCTTGATTGCGGTGATCGAAAAAATGTGACAAACCGATTGAGGTTTAAGGTCCGAAAAATGTTGAATTTGTTGGTTTTTCTGGAACCTTCCTTTGTAAATACGGTTTTAAAAATGACAAATCAAAAAATAAAACATTTTTGCCATATGTTTTTAAGAAATTACATAATTGACAACCAAGACTTCTCAAGTTATTTTTTTTGAGTACGTCTAATTGTAGCCCCCTGCACTCAATTATCGGTTTATTTATATTTTTTTAAATTTTTTTTTTGTTTTAACCAACCATGATTTAGTTCAATTACTATAGTAATTTTCTTTCGGTTCTTAATCAACAGTTCTTTGATATTCCTATATTGTGAGGCACCTGAAAACGGATCAACTGATGATCTAATGGTGTGCTCTTTTTCTGTTGAACTTCATTGTACATATATTTTGTGCACAGTAAAATAAACTTCTTTTGTGTTGCTCGATAACAGAAAATGAACAATTTATTATTATTATTATTAAGCCGTAGCTGTCGACTAGACAAACAGACCGCTCGCCAGTAGTTTGAAAGCAGTTCGCCCGAACTTAGTTGGTTATGTTTTTGTCACACTCAAACACGTAAAATCAAGTTAATTTATTGGGTCCCAATATAAACACCAAGGTACATCAGAGATAGGTAAACCTTAAATTGTTTTGGTTAAATCAATGTCAGAACATTATTAACAGCTTTTTTAAGCGTCTAATAGGCGGAATTCAAGAATTTGCTTTGCAAACAATTCGTCTAATTTTCTAGAGAAAATAGGTTTTTGTAGATGCTGTTTAAAAATTACCAATAAATTTCAATTGGGTTCTGATCTGGCTATATTTTGGTCATCCCAGTAACTCTCACGCTTTTTCTTCTGACAATCTTTAATTTATGAGCAGGATGATTTTCTTGTTGAAAAGTACAAATTTTGTCGTAACTTTTCAGATTTAAAACACGAAAAGTTTGCAAAACTTGTCCAAACTCAGTATCGTTGTGTTTTTTGAGAACAAACTTCGTTTCGTTTCCTGTAAAGACTCCAATAATCCCACCCCTCTTCATTTGAACTCAAATTTTTGTCATTTTTCGGGCGAGCGATGCATTTTGATATCCACAAAATTGTCGATTTGAGGTTTCTTTAGTATGCCAGCTGTGGGCTTAGTGTTGATTTTTCGCTAAGATGTTTATTCGTTCTGAGACAAAATTTTTAGCAACAACATTAGTACTGTTGGTTTTTCTTTTTTATGCAGTTTTTCGTACTACTGTTAGACAGTTTTTATGGCATAAAAATAGTAAAAGAAGGAAGCTATTTAACTTCAAGCTTTCAAGAGGAGAAAACGGGAAATATTCATTTTGAAGTTTCACACCTGTGCATAGATGACGCTGAAAGAGTAAAAAATTAAACTGTACATGTTTTTTTATTCCCATAGTGTATGAATTAAATCGCTTGGTGCGTAGTGATACCGCAATCTTTGGCTATAAATAGCCCCAGCTGTCTGTTGATCGGATTAACGTCACAAGGATTTATTCAAAATGTTGCATTTATATGTAAAAGTTGATTGTGTTCGGGATGCTGATCCTTTACGACTCATTAATTTTCTCCTTTTTGGCATTCCAGAGCTGTTTGGCGTGCAAGGTGTTCCAATGTTGTTCATTCTAACTGAGAATGGTCTCATTTCCTGGCAAGCCAGATTCGCAGCCTGTAGACAGGAAGATCTGGATCTATTCTTGAAAGAAGCAATCCAGGAACTGGATAGAAACGAGGCCTCACTTCAACTGGGAAAAGTGGGCCAGGGTGGAAACAGTACTAACAGCAATAACCAGAATACTATTAACCAGTCTAATATATTACCATATGGAGCCAATAGAGGTAAGCTTCAGAATAATGAGCACAATTGCTGCCCAAGTTGTGCAATTGTGAGATTTATCCCCATTTTAAATTTCGTAAAAACAATCCCGTCTTTTCACCTCTGATAGGTTCAGGCCCTGTCATTCAGCCCGATTCAACAACGTTCAAAAAATTATGATGCGCTTGTTTCGGTTAACGAGTTTTTGGGCAAAGGCTTTTGGTGAGAAATTTTTGGGGAGTTTAATGATATAGGGTTGAAAAGATTTGATGTTAATAGTCACCGTCAGCCTCTCAACGGCTATTGTTAGGCACTCTCCTTTTTTTAATTCGCTTTACCTTTTGATCACGTTTTTCGTTTTACATAAGTCACGATTTTGACGTTTGACTTCTGACTTACCTCACTCACTGTTTCAACTGAATGAATTTTAAATTCTTTTACGCATTCAATTATACGATGTTGTAAATACGGTCAATGTCAAAAGAGCAAAGTCAAAAGAGACGGGATAAACCGATAAAGCCCTGTCATTAAGTCATTGAGAATTAGGTTTTCAAAGTTCATTAGAGTGTTTGCTAGCTGACATTGGTATTTAGCTTATTAGCTTTCAGTTTAGAAGCTGAATTAAGTATAGTTTTAGAACCAAACTGAAACTGCAGTCCCGATTAGAAAACTTTTTGACGCTGAAAAAAAAACAGAAAAAAAATTCAGTCATTTTGTCTCTTTTTTTTGTTTCAATGCCGATGTGCATCAAGAGCGTCATCGGCGGCTATTTTCTGGCAGTCTGCCGGCTATGCTTAAAGTATGGGGAGTTAAATGGTTTGGAGTGCAAAGAAGAATAACCGCACACTCCCCGGTAAACTGCATGTTTATCAATACTCCTTTTGAAGGCCTATTTGTGAACTATTTAGAAACATTTGGCTGATTTGTTTTGAAACACACATTTCAAAATACAACATCTCTTATATCTTAACAGTGCCGGCTTTTAAGAAGGTTTCAAGCAATGAATAATTCAAAATTTTGCCATGAGGTTGTGGGTTAATAACTTGTTCTAGCGCATCAACCTCGTCGAACCAGTATTATATGATCAGTGATTCCGATAAAGTTAAGAAAAAATTCTTCGTAACTTCATCAGATCACGGAACATATACTACGGGTTTGACAAGGCTGATGAACTAGAACAAGTTTGCATCGACGTTAATTATTTCTACATCGGTTCTTGAAAAGTTTTTAAGTTTGGATTAAATTTTTTTACTCTCAGTTTGGTTATATTTGCTTGCCAGATAAAACTAAACAAACTAGTTTTAAAAACTTGAGATTGTAAGAATTCAGCTTATTTTTTATATACATATTTGCTGCTCGGAGTTAAAATGATTTTTGTTTCCGACCTAAAACATAGTTAATCAATAGGTGTTTCTTTTTGGTATTAAATTGGTATATTTGGTATATATTTTCATTATTTCCGATTAAAAATGAGAACAATAATTTCCGTTTCAAATAATAGGATGAGAAAATGCATTGTAAACTATCACTATTAATTAGAAATTCCAAAAATTTTCCGAAATTTCTAACTTTTGTTCAAATATAGAAAAGTTTTGATGACAGCAACCTATGACATACTAAAAAAAGATGAGAAGAAAAGGTTTTATTTAAGTGGAAGCGTTCAGTTTAAAAGTTGAAATATAATTTGTGTAATTTTAACTCTCTGATACATCCTCCGATTAATCATGATAAAAAAAGTGACGCAGAAAACAAAGAAAACGTGATTCAACAAGATGAAATGCTAGAATACAATTTGAAAATATGGATCAGTTAGTTTGGGCAAAAGTTACAAATTGCGATTAACTTTTGGAAGTCTGCACAATGATTGCTCAAAATCTCAACCACATTTATCAAGAAGTCTTCACCGGGATTACAAAGAATATTGTCTTGATTCGTTGAAAAGTTTTAACCCGAAAAGTACATAAACATGGATCAAATTTGTTGAAAAGGTTGCATCAGTAATGCATAAAGGTCGGCATATCAAGTCGGCTACAACAAGGTCATTTCTAATTAGTTAAGTCGCATCAGACATATTTTTGCTCGAACTATGAGCTCAATAGCTTTTTTCCAACCCGGGCCGATGTGTCACCTTTAATCTACCCCTAGTTAGCGGAGATTTGGGTGTAATGCGTATTCCACTCCTATTTATCGGCTAAAAGCGTGGAAGAGTGTAAATTTAAGAATTACAATGTATTTACACTCTTTTTTCAACTCTTTTTACACTCTTCGCAAAAAATGTGATTTAGTGTGGATTGATAAAAAATGCAATCTTACACAACTACCATTATAACCTCATTGGAACGTTGAATGCTAGTATCAGTTGGCGAAATGATTAATGAACAAATTGGATGGTGAAAACATCTGCGCCAGAGGGATCATGGGGAATCAATATTCACTACCTCGTTCCACTTTTAATTTTCAAATTTACAATCTTATAATTACTCTCTTCCACCCTTTACTAATAAGCGGAGAAATAGGGGTATAATTTTTAATTTTTTACACTCTGTACACTTTTCCCCGTTGTTTTTGGAGGAAATCCTCGACCCGGGCACTACTGTCTGTTGTCTATACAATCATACTTGAGTTCGGCCTCTAAAAGTCTGACCAGAAAAAGATGTTAGATCACAATGACATTTTTGCGCCCACAAAAGACTATCTGATTGGAGGTCACTTTGATCTGGGACGCTTTTGTCAGAGGTCAGTGGGGTGGAGGGAAGTATGACCAGAGGTCTTTTTGAACGGGGATTGACAACTTGCTTGCTTTTTGGCTTCCTAAAAAGAAGATCAGTGGTATTTTTTAGCTGTTTTCTCTATTTTTGATGTCTTCTTTTTACTTGGATATCTTAAATTTGACATTGGAACTTTTTAGTTGACTCTGTGAGAATCGTTTTCAATAATGGGTAAAATTTTCTGTTCTTGCAAGCATCATCTCTTCGGTTTATTGATCGGAATCGAAGTGCAGCTGCTCAAAGCGATACTGTGGCCTCCGCATTAACACGACACAATAAAACGGTTCGGAAGTTAGAATGCGCCAAAAGAAGTCAGTCCAACATATCCAGTCGGAAAAGGCCATTCATTGTCTGTGAGTTATTCAAAAACTGTGTGCTATGCTGTTGTGTTTTGCACGGCGTGCATCTTTATAAAAAGGCGGAGATTTATAGAGTTTCAGACTTCAAGGTGACTTTGAGAGGGTGAGATTAGGTGTGAAAAAAGTTTGTGCTAAGTGGATGACAATTTATGATCACGTGCCGCATTTTAAAGCGGTTTTTTAGTTTTAACTCTGACTTTTTCAGCCAATGTAGTTTTTGTAATTTATAAGATAGTAAATAGTGTATAAGCTATTAATTGTACGTTTGGGATAATTTTTGAAATTTTTGAGTGAATAGTGGACTTGTCGATACAATTTTGAGCTGTTTTGTCGTTTTGTTATGTTGGACCCCTTTTAACAGTTTATGTAATATCCCCTAGGTTTTTGTACTTCAAGTTTTCAGTTATAATGACTTTTTTCTGTTGATCTTTATTCTTATGTTTTCATTTGATTGCTATTAGTTTTGAGATGTCTTTGTAAAACAAAATGGAGTAAATTTTAAAAAGTTGCAAATTATAGCCCATTTTCAAGTACTCTTTATTCTGATACCCAAATATATTCTGATTTTAATCTTCTATCGCCGTCTCTGCTGTTTACTATTTAATTTGTAGATATTAATCTGTCCAGAAGTGACACTTTCATGATATACGGGGCATTTGTCAATGAAATAAAAGATCTGTTTTGCATTTTTTTAAGATTTTCTTTGCGTTTTCTTTTTTAGTTTTCATTTCGCATATCTCATCGGTGAAACAAAAAATTGGTGTGCGCCAGACTGATCCGAAGAATTTTGATATATTTTTTCATAACAATTGTTTTCAAAGTCTTGAAAGCCATCAGCTATCTCCTCAAATCAGAATATCGGCTCATCTATTATTCCAAAAACAGCCAATGGAACCTGTCATTATACAGGAAATTTCATAAGACCAAGAAGACAATGTAAAAACGACAGTTAAAGACAAAATTAGAATATTTAATTCTAGTAGTATCAAAGTCGTAAAGCCATAACTTAAGGCGTAAAACCGCAATGAAAGTTGAATTTCAATTCAGTATAAAGAAGAAGAGGAAGTATTCTTTCCCTGCTGACACTAATCTACAATTGGACCAAAATAACAATAGAGGCAACAAAATAGAGGCTAAGTTCAATAAGCCAAAACTTATTTAAAAACTAAATAATTTTAAAAATCAAAACGACTTTTAGCCTTCAAGTGAAAAATTAGATATCATACTTTGGAACTGTTTAGGTAGCCAATAGGATCTACGACCATTGACCTTTGACTTGAAATGTTTTGTTTTTTAATAAAAGACCCACTGATTACAATCCGATTGTTTTGGACTGTAGCAGTCCAAGTTTGGTCCAAAACTAGCCCTGCTAATGTTGTTCGTCAATAAGAAACGTTTAACTTTTTATATGTAATAGATAAGATAAATGGCTATTTTAAAAAAATAAAAAGTAATGCTGCGTTTTTGATAATAAACGAGTATAGTTAACCAAAAGCGGCAAAATTTTATTTACAGAGCACTCTGAATGGAAGTTGAAGTAGGAATAGCCGCTTTTGAGTCTACAAAGATTGTATTAGTGGTTTTGGGGTGTGTATATCCGGCAAATGTTATCAAAGTGGACCAACGAAGCTTATTTTGTGCCGTTTTTGATGAAAAGGCTAAATTTTGAATTATTTATTAAGAATTTTTACCAAAAAAGGTTAAACCGGTATTGTCAACAATACTTTTTTGTTCTTAAAAACAAAATCAACGACACTATTCTTAAAAATTTAAAAATTACAAAAAATTAGGCAAAATTCCGGGAAATATGAATAAAATTAACGCAAATTGGTCTATTATTCACAAAATTTAAACCATTGATAACTCGCTCTAGAAAACCAAATTCAACAAAATCTTTTAAATTTCTCATTCTACACTGGGCGGGCTTTTAATGATACCACTCACAACTCTCTACGATGAATATATCGATTGATCAAAATTGACTGAACAAAAAACCCATTTGAGTTTATAGTCCCCCCCCCTCCCAAGAGGGGTCGGAACAACTATAGTCTAGGTTGTGTAGTTCATGTATTTCTTGTGTTGACAATAGGGGTGAAAGCATTTCATCTACCGTGAGTTTAACGCAAATATTTCTACACATTGAATAAAAAAACAAGACCAGCAGGCTTTTTAAGTGCTCATGTACATAAACGACACTATTGGAAACTGCTCTCTATCGCAAAAAATGTTCTTGTCAATGAATGAAACCTAATTTTTTCTCTTTATCATTTGAACGCTTTCACTTAACATGATGAACAAATGTCAGCAGTAGAACATAATTGGTCTTGCCTCATTCTTTCACCACTGCTGCGAACAAAAAGGCATCACGCAAGCAGATATTCTGAAAAAAAACTGAAAAATAAGAAATTCTTTTAATTTGTGTTTAAAGGAATTGTTTAAAATTGCGGCGTGATGTTATTTTACACTGTTGATTCTTAAATTGATTCTTAACTGCGACAAAACCTCTTTTTGGTAAATTATGAACTGGAAAGTGTTATTTTGATTTCAGAAAACTCCGAACTGGTGTTGGGATCTAACGAAACATTGGTGATGTCAGGAGCCGAAGCATAACACCCCTAGAACTAACATACGCAATTGCACTGTCTCTTTCTAACTCTGAGAACATCCAGTGAAGTGAAACTTGAAATATCTTGATAAGATTCCCATTGCCAGCAAATTCAGAAACCATAAATTTGTCAATTTCAAAAAAAATCGATAAAATGTTTTCCAGCTTTTATATTAATACGTGGGCTGCTAATTACCATTGGCCACCTAACTCCAAACAGATATCCGCTGCAAAATTTATAGTACGCGTTCTAGCTGGCAATATAACTCTTGATATGTAAGAAAACTTCGAAAAAATTGCACTAACTTGCGAGATCATCTTTGCACATGTTTGGAGAAATTAAGTGCTATACCATAAACTTATCGATATCTTATTGTGAAAAATTAACCTGACAAGACCTTGCTAATGTACCCCGAGTTTT
The DNA here is from genome assembly GCF_964194025.1 of Convolutriloba macropyga. Lineage (NCBI taxonomy): Eukaryota > Metazoa > Xenacoelomorpha > Acoela > Convolutidae > Convolutriloba > Convolutriloba macropyga. Next base: position 48,528,123 of record NC_134471.1, read on the forward strand.
GTGGAGAAATTACAGATCTTGCCTGTCTTTGCACGATGTATCAAGTTTCTCTTAATCGGGTATGCCCAGTCACAGGAAAAATTTAACTCCGAATTTGACTAGGACAATTGATTCATAATATGATATGATGACTATCTTCTCTTGCCCTTAGTTGTTGTCACTTTAGATGTGCGTTTACTTTGCTCAATTCTGTCAAATTTGAACAAAATTGTGAGACCTTAAATTTGATTCAGTTTTTAACTGAACAAACCTTATTAGTACACGGAAGACAGACATGTAGCCCTACAGACTCAAATGCATGTGATAACTAACTATTTGTTTTAAACTTGTAAAACAATTTACTTTAATCGATTACTCTGATTTATAATTTACAAGATATAAGCAAGAAGCTAACTTGAATTTTTATTTTCTGAGAAGATTGATGTAGAAAGGAATGTACAGATAAAATAAAAAAAGTTAAAAAATGCTGTACCCATCTCTTGCTGGTTCAAACTTCCAGTTGCTTTAACTGAACAAGTTAGGTAAATTGTCATCATAACCGCAGCGGTCAAACCTCTACGGTCTTTATAACCGCAGAGATTCTTGAAAGCGAAGCGTATCTTGACAATCTGTCATTTACGGAAGCTTATGTTGCAAGGATCTAACAAGATGTTACAACAAGACTGCCATTGGTAACAAATTAGGAAATTTTGGTAACAGCAGATAGAAAACCCTGAATCAACATCTAAAATTTACTCTATATAAAACTAACGTCTTTGTACTTAGACTCATTATAAAGCATCAAAAGTATCAATTTGAAATACCAAAAGGAGAAAAAAATGGTCCTACGAAAATTATCTTCTACGAACTGCAGTTGTATTTTGACAAGAAAAATGGATCCTTCGCTCAAGTAGTCATCGAGAAATGGGAATCAATTCTTTTTTTTCTATAAATCTCAACCAGCAATTTTAGCTATCCAATGCTTGTAGCTGTAATTAGAGCCCAGTCATCAATCATTTCAAACCGTACATACGGTTGCAACAACCTTAGCAAGTTGAAATTACAATAGCTCTTAGAATAGATGTCTAACAACTTCGCTTAAGTGCAATTGTTAGCAAATTTTATCATTTTATATTTTATCTGAGTGCAAATTCTATTGTTAGAAGTTTTTTTCATTAATTGCTCTTATATTGCCGTTCTTCACATCATCATAATTTCATGTCGTGAAGAACGGTTGTGAGATTTTGACACCCAATTTCGTTGTTTTTCCGCGTAATGGAAACATTTGCGAAGATTAGTGATAATGTGAATATCACCGAACAAAATTTCGTTACTTCGGCGCTAACTCCGTCAGCAAGTTCTAGCGACAATAGCAATGCGAAAATTGGCAACTAATCACCCCAAATTGCACGGATATTTACAATTCCATTGCATTACGCTTGCGTGATCAAACATATTCGTGAACAGAAACCGATATATATATATATATATATATATATATATATATATATATATATATATATATATAAATTTCATAAAAATTACTTGGCGATTTTTAAATACTTGAAAATCCGATGACAGGTAAAATTAAAATTAGATTCCCGATTTTAGACACGGCGAAATAGTATTAAGTGGAAAAGAAAAAGTAGTTTTAAAATCCGGTAGTTTTTTAAGCCAAATTAAAAATTAGAGGTGAGAAATAGTTCTTTGAACAATTTCTCGGTTTTTCAGAGGGAAATTGTTCTCAGCTGCGTCAATTGGACTTTTGTTTTCAGTGATTCTTCTTTAGAGTGCCATTAATACAAAAAAGATTGATTGTTCTAAGTGCGCCTATCAGCAATTGCTTGGATTTGTCCAAGTACATCCAATGGTTTTCAAATGTAACTACTTTTTGTCATTGATTAATTGCGAATATTGGACATTAAACTCCCTTTTTCTTTTTTAAATTGGTCTTATTTTTAATATCAATATCAACACATCTCATTGGTTGTCAGTAAAGCGCAAATGACCCTACTTAAAACTTCAAGGTCTATGCTAGGTGTTTTAAAAAAAAATTGAACGCTATATTTCTTCAAAAATTAATTTTGAATTTTTGAGTTTTAAGGTTTTTTATTGTCTCTTCTCAATTAATCTCATTATGTACAGGCCTCATTGGTTGCTAATGCGGTTTCAAAGTTATTTGATTCAATTGTTTCATTTCAAGGCTAATGATTTCACTTTTATATGATTTGATATGATATGGTTGACATGATTTGCCGTTTTTGCTATCACGTTGACACTAAATGTTTTAAAGAAATTATATGAAATATTCAAGTTTTGCGAATTTTAGTTTCCAATTTAATTTTTTAACGCTTCATCTCATCAATGAAAGGACCTATGGTTTGCTAAAGAAGCTTAATTTATCTAAATAAATCAAATCAAATGTTTCAGTTCGTATACCGTGCTCACTGTGAGAGCTTTCCAAAAAATAATAGTGAATTGTCGAATTTTGATATAGTTTTTTGTACTGATTGCCGTTTTTATCAATTAATTTTATCAATGTCTGGTCTCATTGGTTTATAATGAAAATTTAGTAAATCCAAAAAAGTGTTTCAGCCCATAGCTATTTCTTTTTGTGATCTTTAACCTATATGTTTTCAAAAAGTGTTAAAGAGTTTTTGTGCTTCAGCGATGATGTTGGTATTATTGTTGTTTTATTCTCACGTTTATTCTCACATTTGAAGGATTTAATCGGCTAACGATAAGTAACATAGGCAATTAATCAGTTGCTTGAGTTCATAGCCGTCGTTTTAAAGAATATGACACTTTCTTTGAAAAAGTAGATAATCATTTTTTATTTAGCAATTTTCTTTGTTTTTCCAGTTGTGCGTTATCTTTCTCAAAAACAACAGTTTTCTAGTGCGACATAAATTTGATCACTCTATTGCTGCAGTTTATAGCTAACGTTTTCCTTGAGTAAGATACCGTTTGTTTTTGAAATTTCTAATCAAATTTGTCAATCTTTCCATTGTTTTCCCTCTATTGTCCATTTGTCAGCTATTAGAACTGCTCAATTGTATTTTACTTCTAAGAATTTACGGTATGTTTAGGCTAGGGAAATTTATGTTATTTTTCTCCTTTGACTTCTTCAGTCTACGCTTCTTTTTTGCTTTCACTCTCATTGCTTCCCAAATGGTGGATGAACTTTGTACTCATTCTAACGATTCGTATAGCCAAATTTTCTGGTTCTCAATGTTGTTATTGTTAGTTATTCTAAGAACATTAGATCTCAGAACATTTTAAAAAAATTTATATAATTTGTAAAATTTTTTCGATTTTGTCCATTTAGGGTCATGGGTTTTGTTGACTTTGGCGCAGTTTGAGAGTACTGTAGAAGTATTGGCTATCAGTTCTTTAATTATTTCATTTGCTCGGATTGTAATTCAGGAGTTGTCCTGATAAGCTTTTTTTAACTCTGTCAAACAATTTTTTTTTGCTGCACAGTACTTCACAGCTTGTTCAACATTTTGCCCAAATTTTTTTTAAAATTCTCTAGGCAATTTTTTTCTGCTCTCATAATGCTCAAAGCCAAGCATTCAAAAATAAACGTATTCATAAAAATGAAATCGAGATTAGCTCAATTTTAGATGCTCGCTAAATGAAATTTGTTCTTTTAAATCTTAGTTACCATCTTTTAGCATTAGTACTAGACCTTGTATCCCTTCATTAAGAAACAGGAGTTTGTTCAACTACAGAGTGAAATCAAAATAATTCACACTTTACAATATCTTTGTACACAAGTCATTTTTTCCATTTCCTGTTCTTTCAATCCCAATCGGGGTTATGGGAATCAATGACGACTGTTTTCCGGCAATCCACCGTGTATGTTTATTTTTTTATTATCATTACTATTGGTACTGTTGTATATAATGAATTAGTTGAAAACAGGTGAACTATCTGTAGTGGCTAAACTAATCCTCTCTTTTCGCATACAACATTTCGGCATTGCCCTGAGTTAAAAATAAACAATTATTTTCAATTGTTTGTTGTAGCATGATTTTAATAAAAAACAATTTGAAGCTTTTTCATCAAATTTGATAGAGAATTTATTTTCACACTATATTATTTCAACTGTATTTTAACAGAAATTTAATTGTCATTTATTAATACATGATACAGTTAGATCTTTCTGCCATTTGATCACCCTGTGAACAACCTGGTCCACCTGCAATCATCAGACACCTTGTAGACTCAAACATTGTCATCACATTCAAAGCCGAAGATCCCACTAAGCCGAATATACAGAACGCCACAAACATTTTTGCTCGCAATGAACTCATAGAAAGTTCCGATGATTTCTCACTGCTATTTTTCCATTGTTGGGCCTGAACTTTTTGACTGGGTACCAAGAACACCGCACCCAAGGAGGCTAAGTGGATGATAACTGTTATAATATAGCTGTACCAGGCCGCATATTGGTCTCTGGTGAAGTCTCGGATGTATCGGTTGTCATCTGTTAGGCAAAAAGGACTCATTACCAAGTTTGATATTGCAGCACCGATTGACTCTCCGACTGTGCAAATTGACCAGACCTATTAAAAATTCTGTCTTTAATATTTAGAAAAATTCAGGTCTACAAGAAAGTGTCTATATGTTGCAGTTAAAAATGCACTTTTAACTGCAACATATAGACAATTTATTGTAGATAATGTCTATTTTCCAGAACACGTTTTTTTGTCCAGCTAAATTCCAGGACGTATGGTTTATTTCCAGCCAAAATCTAGGACGGTTGTTTTAGTTCCAGCCAAAGTACAGGACATCATATTAGGTCCAGACAAATTCTTTTCATACCCAATATCTGTCGAGGACAGTCTTTTCATACCTTAAATCTGTCGAGGACATTCTTTTAGTAATTCCAGGTCTCAACTAGGGTGGAAAATATTCAACACTCAAGTGCACTAAAAATCTTTTAAAAATTCCAGATGTCAGTCGGACTAGATTCTACAGTGCCAGATATTCCTTTGCAGTGCAAGATTTTAAATCTTGCGAGGTGCGTGTTTTGAGCAATCTTGCGACTCTTGTTAAAGTTACTTTGGAATTCTGACCTAAATCTCGGTCCTCCACTCGGTTATCGACCAATTCTAGATTATCCTAGGGTTGTCATCAGTTTCACCTAGCCAATTCGAAAAAAAATATGCAGAGTCAGTGCAATAACATTGCGCAAATCCACAGGTAATTTGGATATACCTGTGGAATTGCGCAATGACGGTAGGAAATCTCCCCCCACCCCCCGTCAACAATGACGGTAGGAAATTTTTAATAATCCAATGCAAAAATCACCCCTCTCAAATCCCACCCCCCCCCCCCCACTGACCAGTGCATAAGTGATTCCTTCAATTCCATTTGGGGCATACTCGACAATGATGAGTTCCATGACGTATGTGAACCAGAAGCGAGTGACAGAGTAGAAGAGATCGTCCACAAACCAGAAGTACTGATCACGGATGAAACCGAAGATTGTTACAGTCACCACTGCAAACATAACCAATTCCAAATTCGAGGATTTAAAGTACCGTTTTTAAAGAAGTCTGAAAAGGTGCAAAAACTCTCTCGTTAGACCAGCACTCGATAAATATCTCCTAACTTGCATACCTATTGTGCTGCAATAGTTTGACACGGACTGCTCGACAGGAAGATATTCGAAATATACACGCGAAAGGGTTAGATGCTAGGTGGAGCAAGTGAATGGGTACTACACTAACTGGCCATGAAACCCCCAAGCTGGGTAGCTTCAATAACCCCTAGTCTTGTTCCTCAAGTTTTTCCTTTTAGCAGCGTTTCTTCGTGCAAGTAGAGACTCCTGAGGATCAGAGTTAAAATCAAGCCTATATCTTCTCAAGGGTCAAATCAAAATCTTTCCAAGAATACAAAATAGTCGAGTCTCTTTTTCATAAAGAACCCCAGACGAGGCCATATGGTTATGTTGCAAAATTCTGCCAGAATTTTTCAAAGAAAAGTGGTAACCTTGCATGATTCCGGCAGAAGATTAGTAATCTCGTAAAACTTGCCAGAAAAAAAACTATGCCCAATCGTTAAAAATGTTCTAAATCTTATTGAAAATGGAAACAAAATCTCAAGACATTACTTCTGTATGCATACATCATTCTTTTTTATGATTTAACAAAAAAGAAACTAGATGAACAGCAGAATGTTTTAATATATTAAAAATCTTTACTTTGCAACTTTTATCACAAAATTAAAAACTGACCTTAAGGAACCAATGTATTCTCTGTTCCAGCAAAATGCAATTACAAATTATATTGGACTGCTAGGTACAGCTAATTGTTTCGAAACAGTACAATTTTTTTAACTGCCGCGCATGTTTTCTGAAGATGCAGAGTTGCGATTGTTTAAAAGTTTGACAGTTTTCTTGTTGTTTATGTTGTTCTTTCACTGAGTCTCGTCAATGAAAGATCTCATTGTCTAATGAAGCCTACTTCAGATTATTTATTTACATTCAATCTAACGGTTTTAATAAGTTAAGCACTAACGACTTTACACTTCAGAAAATGATTTTTTTTAAACAAGTAAGTTGAAAATATAACCCAGGGGTTAAATATTACAAGTTTAAAATTATATAAACAAAATTAGTACAATGTTAAAAATCAAAATTAGTGGTTCCGTTTTCTAAAGGTAAAAATAACATTTGAAGCCACCAACGTTCCTTTCCAACGTTCCGTTCCTATGATTTTTGACAATTTTAGATTGGTCGATTTTTTAGTTATTTTGGTTGCTCTGTCATATAATATCGTTAGTGATAGCTCTCATTCGCTCTATAATGAAGCAGGTTTGAGCTGTCATCGATTTTATTTTTAATTGAATGGTTTTAAGGACTTCGTCAACACTTGTTTACAAATGAACTTTTTTGCTCACTGTTATTGTAGTTTTTGTTGCTCCATCGCGTGGATGTATTTTTGAGCGACCCATTTGGTAAACTATTGAGCTAAAGGCACATCTGTTTCATTAATATCTATCGGTATCACCGACTTTGACTTTATTTGTTGTCATCACGGAGTAGAAGTCACGTTTTGGATTTCTCCCCGTTGTTGTTGTTGTTGTTTGTGCTGTTTCTTCGGTTGGTCTAATTAATCGCCGAACTCATTTGCTCTGAAATTAGAAGCTCATTTCGTTCTTGTTCATACTTTTATTTTTGTTGGAAACTGTTTTCTGGGCTGAGACACCCTTTGTTTTCAAAAATTGTTGGGAGAAATTGACCGTAGCCTGCATTATTTGTTTGATGTTGCCGTTGTTTTGTTGTGTTTTAAATGTCATCAAAAAGCGAACATAGGTTTTCTAATGATTAATTTTTTAATAGGTGTTACCTATTTGAGATTGTAGTTGTGTGTTTCAACGACTTTAACAGCGTTTTTTCTCGAGCCATTGTTAAAAATCGGTTTTTGACACGTGTCTTTACCGCGTTACATCTTCTTGTTTGTTTTATGCAAAAGTTGTGTTCACTATTTTAAATCCCTTAATATGAGTATGACTTTTTAGAATGGTTTTGACAGGATGAACTTTTTTGGAGCTTATAACCTTTAGAGCCTTGTTAAAAATGTAAAGAAAATATTGTTTAATTCATTGTTTGTTTTCACTTTTGTTGTTTGTGATGTAGCGATGTTTTTTGTTCCAACCCCACTTGTGGGGGAAGGAACTATATACTCAAATGGTTTTTTTTGTCCAGTCAATTTTGGCCGATCGATATATTCATCGTAGAGAAATGTGAGGGGTATCATTAAAAAGCTCGTCCATTGTAAAATTCGAAACTAAAAAGATTTTTTTTTCATTCAAAGTTACATTTCGCCCCACAAAAAGAATAAATTTCGTATTCCCAATACAGGAAAGGTGATAAAAAGAGTAGTTCTGGTCTCATAGGGAAGTTTAATATAAAAAAAATCGAATTCTATTTGAGAGCTGTTTTTTTTTAGAAAACTTCATATTTTTTAGGTCACATAGAGAGTTGTCACTTTTTATATCAATGTTTGGTTAATGATAAACCTGATTTACAGTAAAATGACACCTAATGAACAACAAACACGTTTTCAAGGAATTGCACATTTTTTTATGGCTTCGACTCTGAGCTTTTGTAGTTTTTAATGAAATTTTGATTTTCTTTTTGAGGTCACTGAACTTTTGGAGCCCTGTGTTTTAGAATCGTTGACTAAAACTGCAATGAATTTTGTAATGAGCATTATTGAAGCTATTTGGTGCTTTGATTGGACAGCTAATGGCTAATTAAGACTTTATATATAACTTTTCGAAAATTTTTTAAACATTAATCGAACATAAACCTATTTCTGTAATTTGTAAGTCAGCCTCAGTACTGACAGGATCCCCATCCTTTCCACTGCAATCAAAATAATCTGGTTAGTGGTTTTATCTTCTAACTATTGGTTTTATGGCTTCGATGTCACAAGATTTCAAAAACAATTTTAAAATTTTTGGATATTTTCGTATATTTGAATCCTTTTGAAATTTTATCAGATTATCCTAATTTGGATAGCTCCCGTTGGTTTTGGTAAGACGTTCAATGGATCATAGATACAATTTTCAGAGAAAAACTTATGGTTTAAATGGCTTCGACACTTTCTTTTTGCACTTTCTACTGATTTTTAGGTTTTTGCCTGTATTTGTTGTTACTTTCATTGTCATAGTACTTATTGTGATATCTGATTGATTAGCCATGGTTGGCAAACATCTTTTTCCTTCTATCGAGTCATGACTGAGCGTTTTTGTTAACATCTGTTGAAAGCTATTGAAATAAATTGCTGTTAAGACTTCAAAAATTGTTTTTCAAAAAAAAATTTTGAACATTAACCAATTTCAAACATTTTTTCATGTTTTGTAAGAAATTCTCAGTAATGACCATGAACCGTTCCTTTTTTCGAAAGCAATCTAAACTATTTTGGTTACTGTTTTTTTTCTAACTCCTGGTTTTATGGCTTCGATGCCACAAGAATACAAAAAAAATCAAATTTTTGGATATTTTTGTATTTTTGGGTCCTGTTGAAATCTTATCACATTATCGTAATATTGAGAGCTCCCATTGGTTTTGAGAAGGCATTAAATGGAGCATTGACAGAATTGTCAGACAAAAGGATATGATTTAAGTGGATGTGACACTTTCTTCTCGAACTTTCCTAAAGATTTATTGGTTTCTGTATTTGTTTTTGTTCTCATAGTAATAAGACTTATTGTGATATCTTATTAATTCCCCATGGTTGACAAACATCTTTTTCCTTCTATCGAGTCATGACTGAGCGTTTTTGTTAACATCTGTTGAAAGCTATTGAAATAAATTGCTGTTAAGACTTCAAAAATTGTTTTTCAAAAAAAAAATTTTGAACATTAACCAATTTCAAACATTTTTTCATGTTTTGTAAGAAATTCTCAGTAATGACCATGAACCGTTCCTTTTTTCGAAAGCAATCTAAACTATTTTGGTTACTGTTTTTTTTCTAACTCCTGGTTTTATGGCTTCGATGCCACAAGAATACAAAAAAAATCAAATTTTTGGATATTTTTGTATTTTTGGGTCCTGTTGAAATCTTATCACATTATCGTAATATTGAGAGCTCCCATTGGTTTTGAGAAGGCGTTAAATGGAGCATAGACAGAATTGTCAGACAAAAGGATATGATTTAAGTGGATGTGACACTTTCTTCTCGAACTTTCCTAAAGATTTATTGGTTTCTGTATTTGTTTTTGTTCTCATAGTAATAAGACTTATTGTGATATCTTATTAATTCCCCATGGTTGACAAACATCTTTTTTCTTCTATCGAGTCATGACTGAGCGTTTTTGTTAACATCTGTTGAAAGCTATTGAAATAAATTGCTGTTAAGACTTCAAAAATTGTTTTTCAAAAAAAAATTTTGAACATTAACCAATTTCAAACATTTTTTCATGTTTTGTAAGAAATTCTCAGTAATGACCATGAACCGTTCCTTTTTTCGAAAGCAATCTAAACTATTTTGGTTACTGTTTTTTTTTCTAACTCCTGGTTTTATGGCTTCGATGCCACAAGAATACAAAAAAAATCAAATTTTTGGATATTTTTGTATTTTTGGGTCCTGTTGAAATCTTATCACATTATCGTAATATTGAGAGCTCCCATTGGTTTTGAGAAGGCGTTAAATGGAGCATAGACAGAATTGTCAGACAAAAGGATATGATTTAAGTGGATGTGACACTTTCTTCTCGAACTTTCCTAAAGATTTATTGGTTTCTGTATTTGTTTTTGTTCTCATAGTAATAAGACTTATTGTGATATCTTATTAATTCCCCATGGTTGACAAACATCTTTTTCCTTCTATCGAGTCATGACTGAGCGTATTTGTTGACTTCTGTTGAAAGCTATTGAATTAAATTGCTGTTAAGGCTTCAAAAAATATTTTTTGAAAAAATTTTTGAACATAAACCAGCCGTAAACTTAAAATGAACTGTACGAACGTCTCATTAATTACCGGAACTTTTATTTCCTACTTCAACACAAATAAGCTAATTTGCAGCTTTCTCTTCTAACTAATGGTTTGATAAAATCGATGCACGATTTTTTTTGGACATTTAGAAAGTTTTTGGATTTGTTTTTGGTTCTTCTGAAATTTCATCACATTAGCCTATTAGTGTTAGGTTTAATTGGTTTAGAAAAGACGTTCAATGGATCATAGATAAAAATTTCAAAAAAGCTTATTGTTTAAAGGGTTTCTTCTCGCACTTTTCTGCTGAAATTTTGGTATTTGCCTTTATTTGTTCTTTTTTTCTTAGTCAGTGACTTATTGTAATGTCTTATCATAGCTCTTATGCTCCCATCGAGCGCTTTTAATGACTTTCGTTGAAAGCAATTGAGTTTAATGGCGTTGATATTAACGGTTTTCTAAGACAATTTGTGGTTTTGATGTATTTGTTCTTGTTTATTGATATTTTGAAATCATTTTGAAAAAAAAATCTTATGCTTTACCGAAAAGTTATCTTTTAAAGGCTTCGACAGTTTTCTCACTCATTTTTTTTGAATTAGTAGTTTTTGCCTATTTTTTAAAATCCTTAGGAGGCGTAAAATGCTGACCGGTCTCAAAAACTTGTAATTGTGTATTCAAGGATTGATGTTACCGGAGGCAGTCATTTTATAGCAAAGAGTCTCAAATTTTATGATATTATACATTTTCAATGATCGTTTAACCTTTTCAGTTTTTGTTGTTTTTTTCGTCAACTTGTAGCTTATTCTCATCATTGACAGGTCTCATTCAATTTCTTGTAATCAGAAAATTTAAATTTCCAGTGAATTTCCAGTCGTAACTGATGTTTTGTTTGTGGACAATATGCGTTTAAATAAAAGTTTTAGTGGTGTACTTGTGTTTATTTTTCTCTTCTTTTTTCTTCTTCGCGTAATAACAGATCCCAATGATTTTCAAATGTGACCCAAATGCACGCATTTAATTTTTCAGTATAATTTTAGTTGCATTAGTATGAATAAAAAAGGAAGGAAGAAATTATAGCATTCAGATAATAGCTAATGATTTTAATGGCTTCAATAATGTGTGGTTTCGCAAATTATTTAGTTTTTTGAATTTTTCTGCTTCTGTAGTCCGTTCCTATGGTTTAATCTAACCAACGACAGGTTCTATTGTTCTCATGATGAATTTTTAGTAAATTTATTAAGAATTATTTCTTTAAAAGCTAATGATTTTTAAGACTTTAGAAATTAATTGAAATAAAAAAAGTTGATTAATTTTTCAATTTCGCCTTATTATTTCCTTTTGTCGATTTTGTTACCTAGTCTCATTAAGGAAAATTTCCATCTGCTGTAGAATATGGACAAAAAAAATTTGTGCAGTTAAGGTTTTATACGATTGCATTTTGGCGTTGTCAATAGGTGCGTTCAAATCTAGATACTTAGTTTTTGCCATGAAAATTTTGTTTTCGCTTCTTTTGTTGTTTGTTTTTTTTTTCTCGTAGTATTTTCAATGAAAGATCTCGTCATCGCTGTAATGAGGCATGGCAGTATGTAATTCAATAAGTAGTCAGGTTTTGAAACGTCTTTTCAAACTCAAACATCTGTTTTTATTATCTCTTCATTTGGTTTACAATTAAGTCAAAAGTGTAGATGAGCTGGGTCGGAACGTCATATGCGAACGGACATTAACGAGCATCCTTGTATTAGTTCATGATTTAGTTACTGTCAAAAATTGTTCTTATAGGAATGCTGATAGTAAGGTCTTTAAATTTTTTGAACTCTAGTTCATGACTTATTTTTCTACCTCGTCAAACAAAATATTATTTCTTTTTACCAATTATGCTTATTTTTGATATGGTTCGCGAAGTTTATATAAAATTTTCTGGGCTAAGGCCATTGTTTTTGCCCTGCAAGTCAATCTAAATTGAACAGGCTTATTTTCAAAGAATAAATCACTGATTAACACATGAATCTTTCATTCCAGCACCAGAAAAAATAATCTTTCAAATGTTGAAGACTTGGAGTCTTGGTTTTAGAGACTTGGTTTAGAGACTTGGTTTTGTTCTTGGAAGTTGTGTTCAATGGGTGATTAATTCTTGTCCGAAAACAAGCTTTTGAAAAGTCTAATTGGCGTTTCTTCGGACAATTTTTTGTCTTTAAATTTTTAGTAATTTAAAGCCTTGTTTTAGACATCCTCTATTTTTTGTAGCTTTGGAGCTGATTGTGCCATCTCTACTACTCCAACGTTAATGCTGGAACTTTCATTAGTCAATTGAAAATCAAAGGAAAGAGAAGGCATATAACAACATCGGCTTAATTGACATGTTACGGTATGTACCTGGTAGTTCCGCGAACACCTCTAGCATGCTGACAATAGCCAGAATGACTCTCCAGTTGGAACTGAGGAAGTACTTCAAGTACAGCAGCATTCCTCCACTGGAAATGGCCCCACTCGCTATGTGGATGAAACTGGATGTGATGGGTTCCACCTGTGCCCAATGAATTTGGATCTTGAGCAGGGCCGGAGACTGAAAAATAACAATTATCTGATGAATAAAATCGATCTCAAATCTCAAAAATCTTGGCTTTCTTTTATCGGTTTGGTTCTTGTATTTGGTCCTGTCAAAGAATGAAGCTATGTATCGCGATTAGTGCTGTGCCGTAGCAAGATGTTGAGCTTTATTTATTTATTGAGCCTGTAGAGTTGGAAGGGAACATAGATTATTCGGCAGGAGAGTAAGGCAACCTGATTTCTCATTGAAGAGAAACTGATGTCCTTTTGACACAACCCAGGCTGAGATTCAAGACGAAATTAACTATGCCCAGAACATATATAAACACAAGAGGGGGAGTCGCGTGTTGAAAAATTGGATAATCTGGACACATCGAAAAACAGACGAACGTCCGGAAAATGGACGTAAGGAGGTGGCGACACAGACACTTTCCTCTTACAGACCAATTGAAAGAATAAGAATTAGAAATAAGTAAGTCGAATCCACTTATACAATGTATTAAGATACAAAAGTGGAATTTGTGCCGAAGTCAACGCGCGCTTGTAATGAGAGAGAAGTAACAAATTCTAGCCTTGATTGGTTCTAACCTTAATAGACCACATTGAGCAGGAGAACACAGCAAATATGAGCAACTTGAGGTAGTGCCAGCTGTGGAACAGTTGCCACACTTCTCCCAGTTTTCTCCTGACCTCAACCCTCTCCTTCTCCTTGTCAACGTCCTTCTCATTTGTGAAGAGACACGCATACATTATCCCAACCAGAGTGAACGAAAGGGGAATCCACATGAACTTGTTAAATGGCACTAGAGTTGACAATTTATTTTACAGTTTAGAGTCCTCTTCTCTAATTTTTTTTTGGATCTCACCACTACTCAATCCAATTTTTCCATGCATTTCAGGGAAAGAGTATACTTGCTGGCTACCTTGTGAGCATCAGAGCAATAACATTCTTTGGTGCAAATAGACAGACAGACTCATTCAAAGACTTCTTTGAATCGAGATATGGGTCTCGCTAAAACCGAGCATAAAAATTGGGTCACTTAAAATCGAGCATTCAATTTGGGTTTTACTAAAATCCAGCCGCAAAACTTAGTTTAAGTCTTACCGGACTATCTAAAATTCAATGTGTTCAAAATTGTGATTGAAAAAAGATGAGCATAATGGCTGATAAATTGCATGATTAAAAATTGTCCTGTTCTGATATATAGTTTTTTGGCCATGAAATAGATTGTGGGTGGGGCTGGGACTCTTCGTGAGTTTAGGTCTGAACAAGGGCAATCTCTTGAGTTTATCCCGATTGAAATTCAATTTCATGTAAAACGTTTTCCATGAAAAAGAGAAAAGACTCGACTGTTCCTTCGAATGAGCAGAATGTGCCTCCGTACTTGACTGTGTTTAACAGCACCCCAACTGTCAAGTAAGCCAGCATTGAACCCAACTGTCGAGAGATCCTCGCATACGATATGAGAGTGCCTCGATTGTCATCCGATTCTAGCTTCGATCTCTAAAACGGGAACCTGTTTAAAAACTCAGATGAAAAGTTAGCGCTTTTGACCGACAGCTCTAGCAAACCATCAATCTTTTTTTATCTCCAGATCTCAATCCTAATTATTAAAACAACTGCGGCTAGTAAGAAAAAACAACAATTTAGCTGAGCTTGATCAGTATTTTCAAATCTTTCCTCTGAAGGTTTCATATAGGCGTTTTGTTCGTTTTTTTACACTTTTTTCACTTTTTTGAAAAATAAATGGGTAAAGGCTGAACACAATACAGACCAAACTCCTCTGAAAAAATCTTGTCAAGACCAGCCTTTGAATTTCGATATCGTCTCTGAGCTCCTGTTGTCTTAGGTTTTCCATAACTACATAATAACGCATATAAGTGTTAATGACAGACCTTGAACACTTTCACTATAGTTTTCACCGGAAAAGACAATATTTCGGTCTTATTCTTAAAATAGGGCCCAAAAAAGTTTCCAACTTAGATTTCAAATACTTAATCATGTAACGCTTCCTAATTCGTATAACCTAATCAAAATGGGTTCAACTTTTTATAAGCATTTTTGACGAAATCATTTATTTTTTATGCATTCAAACTCGAAGCTTGTCACCAGTCACATAAGAAAATATAAACTTTCAGTATCTTATGAGAAGTACGTTTTTATTTATCGTCTCAATTGTACACAGCTACTGAACAAATGAAAGCAATAAAAAAGATTATATGTCTATAGTTAACATCTTAACAAGTCACGGACCATGTATTTTCTAAAATAGTTTCTAATAAGTTTAAAACGATTGGCTGAAAGCCTATTCTTTTAGGGTCATGTGAGATTTACATGAAATCAATTCAGAATTTGATATGACTGTAAATTTGAGATAAATGAATTTTAAGATGCAGCAACTTTTTTGCACATGGTTTGCTGAAAACTTCAATTACAACGTATCTGGCAATACTTCTGTATTGATAAATTTTTCTAGCATTTGGACAAACAGATCACTGACACCTACAGTCATCAAGAACCGCTTCATTTTGAGCTCAAGGGACAAAGGTCTTATGCGTTGACATGAAAAAAGCGAGGATGAGCAACCGCTCAAGCAAAACAAGTACAGTAGCATTTTTGAATGACTAATCTAGTTTCATAAAATTCGTAAAGTTTTTCATCAAAGTTCTCACAATATGAACCAAAAACTCAGTCAAATCTTGTTAATGATGTCTTATTAAATTGGCATAGTGTCTTGACTAGTTTTCTGTTACATTGTCTTGTATTGGAAGAAAAATCTTGAGCAGTAAATTGTATGTTTGTGTCCTGTCTCTGGAATTTGCGGGAGCTGCTATTCAACTGCTGTTGCCCCCATCTTCTGGTATTTCGACTTGTGAGCCGAAAGTGCTAAACGCAACTTAAATTTAATTTAAATTATTATTGCAAAAACAGGTCTTAGATATACATCTTTGTCTTCAATTTGTTTCCCTATCGGAATGAACTGGTATACATAAAGACACCTCGTATGATCTAATCTGTAGTAAACCAGTCCAATTTGAAGTTGAAATATTTAGGATTAACAAATAGTCAACAACTGGATAAACCAAACTTCTAATGCAAGCGTAATCTGGAATACGGCGGATTATTCAGTTCACAATTTTAACTGCAAACAAAATATTCGGACAGGTTTGAAACCGCTGAAACGAACTGGGCAGTGCAAAGTCTTCCCTGTCATAAGTGGGAGAGAAGTCGTTACAAGCGTAGTAAATCCTTGCGAGACCAATTAAGCAGTCATTTCGCAGTATGATCTTTATCCACAAACTGCATGTTTTTGTCATGCAACTTTAGTCATGTTTTTTATCCTAGAGGATTAAAACGACCGACGACGTTTCCAATAAGAAAAAAATAATGACGCAGAGTAAAAAGGTGAGGGATTTATATGCAGCATTTGGTTTAAAAAAGAGAATTGAACCTGAGTAATGAGAGCATCAATGGTGGAGTCGGAGCAGGCGAGGGCCCAGTACCAGAGGAAAAACAACACCACATAGGACAGGGCCTCATTGGGCGCATTTGGGTTGTTAGGGACATCCTCGAATGATTGGGTGCAGTTGGATACGGCATAGAATAACAGGACGCTTTTCAACATATTATAAACAGTATTTTAACACTGACAAAGACCTATTATAGCCCCAACCCCATCCCCCAGCAGATATCGTGTAGTCTCCCCCCAATCATGGTATACATACCATAATGGGGGGGGGGGGAGGGGATGGGGGCCATAATTTGGCAGGGGATATACCCGGAAAAAATTTATTCTTCGAATAATGAAATTCTAGTGTCGAGTGATGAAACGGAATGGTTATACATAGCGCGTTACCTTGTAAAATCTAGTACGATATTTGATTATCGTAACAAAAATTGACCCTGCAAGATCTTGTACGAATTTGGAGTAAAATCTTGCAAGACGATGCATCCGTCTTGCAAGATAAATTTTTTCGACTAAAGATATGGTTAGAGAGCAATCTAGGAATGACGGTGAGCTTCAAAGAAATTATCCGTTCATTGTTATTCCTCGGCTCCTCCTTACTTGAGAATTAACTGAATTTATTCTTTTCGGCTGCGACACTGCGATGAGTGGCTGAACAAAAATCAAAAACTAGTTCAGGAAATGATAATTAAACTCCACTGGCCTCCACTTAAGAATAGTATCATTGGTTTTACGGTTAAACATAAAGGGAGTTGTGAATTGTTTGAACCAACGGTTTTGGCTATATTTCTCGATTAATTTTTGAAAATTCAGCATTTGTTTTTTCATTTTTTTCATTACAAATTGCTTCAAATATGCCTATTTGGTCAACTTTGTCAAGGTTAACCGGTACTTATTGTACCTCCGGTTCTGCAAAAAAAAATTTACCGGAAACAACAATTTGCGGCCTTCCGCTAATTCAAACCGACATTTATAAAAAAATGCACAGTTTATTTGACTTATTTTTAGTTTCGTTACCCAAAAAACTATCACGCATTACTTTTTCAACAGCTGGGCAGCAACAGCAAAGACATTATTGGTCCCATCATTCTTTTTGCAACGAAAAATGATTCGGATTGTTTTTTGGGTCTGTCTTTTCAAAATATTTTTATTTCAATGTTTTCATTTCAAAACTCAGTTAAGACGAGGTCGGCTTTATGT
Organism: Convolutriloba macropyga; assembly: GCF_964194025.1. Classification (NCBI taxonomy): domain Eukaryota; kingdom Metazoa; phylum Xenacoelomorpha; order Acoela; family Convolutidae; genus Convolutriloba; species Convolutriloba macropyga. The sequence goes on from NC_134471.1 coordinate 48,545,770, forward strand.
TCAGTTAAGGTGCAATAAGCACTCATTGTTTTAAGGGCTTCAGCATAGTGTTTTAATGAGTTCTTGAGTTTTGCTTCGGCATAGGTATTAAAGAGTTCTTGAATTTTTCCAGCATTTATTGTTCTTTTTGTAGTGTTCTGACTGATTTTAATGTGTCAAATGGATAATTGGGAATTGAGGGAGCTGTCAAAGAAACTATGGGAAGCTCTCAAGTGATGCGTAAAGCTTTCTTTTTGGTAATATAACTCGATTAGTATCCACAATTTATCTTTTGTTTGATATATTGGCTTTTTATTGTCTAACTAGCTATTTCGGTAACATCTGGAACCCTATTGCTTTTATTGGAAAATAGCAAGAGCTGAACCAGTCTTTCATTTCTTTGGGGAATTTAATAGTTCAAAAAATACTTCGATTGTAAGGGCGCACTGTGTATTTTTTGAAATACTTCTCCGCCTTTGTTTTTTTTTCATGTTGTTTACGTACTCCAATGATTTCGACTCAAAATTGAATTTTCACTGACGAAATTTATTATTTTTGACAGGCGATTGAAGACCAGTAAGCAAATTTGATAATTACACCGAAAAGCACTAACTTTTTGGCTTCAACGCCGTTTGCGTAAAATTGTTTGTTAATTTTTGATTTCCAGCTGTATTCATTCTCAATATGTAGTCATTTGACTTAGTCTCATCAATATGTCGATCAAAAAATTAATCTAATTACGTTTTTCTATATAAAATCTCACGGTTGTTTTGTCTAGCAGTTTTGAAAGGTTTGTTTTTAAAAAAACTGGTTGTTTGAGATCCCCCACTTTCAATCTTATTTCTGCACCTTTGGCGATTTCTCAGCAGTAATAAGGGTCACTCATTTCAAGTAGGTTCTAATGATGTATTCAGTGATTGCGATTGTTTGATTAATTGTATATTTGTCCAATTTTTTTGACAAGTTCCTATCTTTGAGGTTCACTTTTGCTGTCTGGATCTTCACTTGACGCATTATTGACAAGCTGCATATTACAATAATTTCGTTGAAAAAAGCCGCAATTGATAACATTCAGTACTTTAGTGAATTTATTGTGATTTTTCCTCTCATTGGCAAGTTTTTCCTCTCAAAATTGAAAGGATTTTTCAATTTTTGCCTGTATTTGTTGTTATTGTAGTCATATGACGGTCTGGATACTGACAAGTCTCAATGTTTTTGCTTGAAGGTTTAAATTTAGCCATTGAACTATTTCAATTGATAGCTACTGGTTTTCATGACGTTAAAATCGTTCTAAGAAATGTACTCGTATTTCTTAAATTTTCCCTTTTTTTCTGTGTACTGGTTTACCTTTCTCAATAAAAACAGGTCGGGTATTGTTCTGGTTAAATGCAGTTCATCTGGTTTGTTTTAGATTTTGTCCGATACAACTCCGAGTTTTTCATGGAAATTAAAGAAAATTAGAAAGTGCTTGTTGATTTATTTGATTTTGTTATTTGTCTTGTCTCTTACTGTCGTTAATGGCAGTTACCATTGGCCCTCTTATGTGTTTTTGTTTAATTTGTATAGTGGACTCCAATAAGAGATTTCTTAAAAGTTTTCTATTGTTTCCTCATTTGGAGTACGATTAAGTCAAAAAAAGTGGTTGGGCGGTGTCGGACCATTAAGTGCAAACGCAGATTTCTGAGCCCCCTTGTTTTTAATCTTTTACGATTCAGCATTCTTATCAAATAACAGTGCAAATCTGGTACATTTTAGCTGTTTAATTCCACAAAACGTATCTTAATACATTTAAAAAGGCTTTTGGTGAGATATGGCAACAAAGGAACAATTATTTTATCTCATGAAAACTATTAGACAATAGATATTAATATTTTGTTCATTGGATGAAAACAGTGTAATTGGTATGATACTTTACAAAAATTTTGGTCTCAAAATTCCACAAATTGCGATGTAATGACAAGGGTGCTGGTTTGTAATGTCCTTTCTCGATAAGCACTTATCTGGAATCACCTTACAACGCGGGCAATACTTGAAAAGATCATCATACAAATGCCACGCGCTATAGAAAACTGTTTTCATTGCTCGATTGAAGTTTCTCCAGTATTTTTAATTCGAAAAACCTGACTACTCGTCTTTAATTGATAAAGATAGTTTTGGTTTACACAAAATTTTCTTTCATAAAAATTTCGTGCGAAGTGACAACGAAAAAGAGAGCTGATTGAGTGTTTTGGCAAAAGAAAGAGTTCTTAAACGATTCAATATTAAACAAATTCTTTATCAGGCAGGGTTTGACAATTCTTGAAACCTGAAAAAATAGTTATCTTCCCATGAAAAATTAATACAGAAAAAAATACAAAAAGCAATTACTTTTTTCAGCCGCAATGTCTTTGTCTTCAAAAACAATTTGAAAAAGTGTAACATTGCATGGAAATATATCTGACAAGAAATACAAATTGGAGTTATCTTTTAGGAAACTAGATAATTTGGAGAATTACAAGAAAACGGTTTTTCTTAATAAACCAATTGTTTCAAACTTTGGTTGTCCCTAAAAAATTTGATTAAGGTCCCAGAATAACGAATAGGGTGTCATTAAATAGTGTCAATTACTTGGTTCTAATTTTTCCAAAAAAACTGAGATTGTTTTTGGCGTTGGCTTATAAACTAGGAAAATGCAAGCGTTGCACAAAGAGCAGGCAACAAACAAAGCATGTTGTGATTTTCTATGTTGATTTATGATGCTTTCTCTTGTTATCATCTTCTTGAACTACTGTTGAGATAAATCTGAAGCTTGACAAGGAGGCTCAGTAAGGAATGTGCCATTGCACATAATGTCCCAATAGCGCTCATTCGCATATTTGACTTAATGGTGTGCCAAATGAAGAAAAGACATAAAAGATACAAAAATCAAATATTTTTCTAGAAACCACTAACTGAATGAAATGCTGTGCATTAGAGGGTGAACGAAACCTGTCATTAATGAGACGCGATACAATACAAACGTAAAACTGAAAATTATACATTAGCTAACTCATTACTCGATGTCTTATTGTTATTGTTTTAAGAAAACACAACAATAATATCAAAATGACATCAGATAACATCTAAACTACACAAAAAAACCTGTACAGTGCTTAAAAAAATATATATATGAAACCTATCCTTAGTGAGACTCCGTATTGATTCGATAACAGAGGACATAAACTACAGAGTCCGAAAATAGGTTTCTTTCTTTGAAAACCATTTTTTCAGTTGTTATCTCATTAGCTTCATTGAATGAAATCAATGAGATAACAACTGGAATGATATAAAAGACTCATTGGATCTTTTCCGTTTGGGCCCCCCAGCTTAGTGGGCGTAAATTATTTGCGACCCCCCCCCCGACGCACGTGCCATATTTCTACATAATGATATACCATGTGATGACACGTGCTCCGTAGCTGGGGGTGCATAATGTACTGGAGGGCACAAACGGAAAAGATCCGATTCATTTATACCACTCGATGTATAATTGAGGAAGCAAATGAAAACTGTTCATTTATTTGCCTAATTAAAGCAATTCAGACATGTAATTATTCAGTTTAGGTCATAGGACTACAATATGAACAACAAAAAAGAAGCAAAATCCTGAAAAAAAATCAATCAATTTAGCCCAAAAACTGTGAGACTTGCTAAATGATTAGCAATCCAGTGAGGTAACATTCACAAATTATCTTTTTACAATAAACAGGTTCAAAAAAGGCAACCTTCCCAAATGAGAACTCGTCTAGAGAGTGATATTGTGGCAAAGATACAAAGATCGACCTCAAAAATCCCTAAAAACTCAATACGCACAGTATCAAAGCCAAGAAACCCTTAGTTAAAAAGGGATAATTTAAAACAGTGGAAACGGATTTGATGTTAACTGGCTATAAAGAGGATACAATCTGATTTCACAGTGATGGCTAAGCTGCCTATTGACAAAGAAAGGATAAAAAGTGGCAAGTCTCAAGAATCCATTGAATTTTTTGTAAAATTTTTTTTTCAAACGTCATAAAACCATGAGCTGTCGACCATAAACAATAGTAGAATACCTTGCAACAATTTGGAAAACCAATTGCGTTCATTATGAGTGAGATTTTGTTATAAGACTAACAGAAACAACAAACAGAGACAAAAATCACAATTTAACAAACAATTTTTCGAAACAATGGTATTGAAGCCAAAACTATGAGATTTTAAAAACTATTAAGACCATGGTAAACTGAGTTTTTTTGTAATTTCTCACTTGGGTCACATTTGAATTTCAATCAACCCACTTTGAGGGTCTTTGTAAAGAAGCCAAAGACGACATGGATAATTGACTATTATTGAAAACTCATATAAACTGATGAAAACAATGTCTAAGTGCTCAAGACACCAATCAAAAAATACAACCAACCAAAAAAAATACTGTTAAGTTTGGAAATAAATTGATGACACCTACCAACACGGAAAATAAGTTAGATTACGACGAAATCAAGAACAAGAAAGGAGAAGATTCAAAACCCTTTCGTTTCTTTTTAAATTTTTTTCAACTGAAAGTAATTAAAGACATTAGCTATAATTTGAAGTTATTGATTTGCGTCATTTAAGTATGCAAAAGAAACATATCTTTCGTAATCCAGAAGAGTTTGAATGAACAACAAGCACAGGTAAAAACTAAAAACTCCAATGCATTTTGCGAGAGAAGGTTGGCGCAGAGTCAAAACCAAATAACATTCACCCAAAAAATTAAATATGATCTCTAAGGCATTTTTAGCCGTAAATGTTTTTCGGGTGATATTTTTCAAGTAAATAAATTGAACCTCAAAAAAGCGCAAACCTGTAGCAATAGCAACGTTTTTTTATTAGTCGTAGTACTAAAGCCAAACATTAGTTAAAAATAAACAAAAAAAATTTAGAATCAATTTTATTTCAAATGGAATAAAGATTGAGCTCTTTTGAATGAGACTAAGCTTAAGGTCGACAGCTTAATAAGGTAAATGTTAATAAGGTATTTTTCACTGATTTTTTCTTAATGCAAATTGACACAAAGCCATATGAAACTTTAGATATCAATTGAATACACTGTTTAGTTTTAAGTGTAGCAATTAACGAAGCCCATTGGAATTTTTGTGTAGTGCGACTAAGTAATGAGACAAAAAAGTAAAATTTGCAGGCAAACACAAGACTTCCTTTTAAGTTTTTAAAAACACCTAACTTATCCAAATATTTGCGAAATAGCTATTTTGGCAAACTAAATAATTCAAAATGTCAAAAATTAAAGATGCATTTTGGAGACATATCGACTAAAGTTAGCGTCAAACAGTCAATATTTTAATTCAAGAAGGCTCTGCTTGGAAGCCGAAACAAAATAAGCCCTATTTTGGAGTTTAAAAAGATTGATTTAGCCGTTTTCAGGTCTCTACTTCTGGTAAATTTAAACAAAGTGGGCTAAAAGAGAATAATTGGCAGTATTTTAGGCTAGAAGGTCTGAATTTAAAAAAAAAAACAAAAATTTACTAAAAAAATTTACGGGAAATGTGAACAAAAACAACGGAAATCGGTCTATTAATATTTCAGAAATGAGATATCATGATTCAGTGCTGACTTACTAAGTGACAATGATCCGTGCACCCAAGACGGAAAAAAATTCAGTCACATTCCCCCCCCCCTCCTACTCCCGTTTGCTGACTTGCAAAGCCCGGGTCGAGGTGTCCCCACTAAAAATGGCTAAAATGTGTAAGAGTTGCGGTTAAATTGACTGAAAATTGTAAGATTTACGCTCAATGCGATGAATGTGATATGAAAAAGAAATTTTAAGCGGTGAATTTTTTACCAGAGGAATGCGGTGAAAAAAATTATTCACCGCTACCAGTAGAATGCGTTGGCGCAGTGGAGTAAAGAGTTGGTGACATGAGCGAGGTAAGTGGTTCGAACCCGTGTACGGAAGTTTCTTTTTTGTAAAAATTCCGGTGAATGCGGTGAAAAAAAATTTTCACCGCTAAATTCAACGCAAATCTTACAAAAATTCACCGCTTCCACCGCATTCAACGCTAAAAGATGCGGGCGCTTTGAGGTGGAAAAAATTTTTTTCACCGCTATTCACCGCTAATCTTACATTATTTTTTGATAAAACCTCGACCCGGGAGGATAAGGCGAAAAATGCTAGTTACAATCGGTCATACTGCACAACGTTTGAGAGGATAAAACAAATATATATTTTTTTGAAATAGAGACCAAAAAACTTAGATTGATTTTGAAAAGCGTGCATAGTAAGGCTCTGGCATTGGTTTGAGTGCCATGATTGTGAGTATGAGAGATATGACACCCAGGGCCATGGCCAAGTAGGGTAATCTCCTGTAGCCCAGAATGGGGAGGGAGTCACTGAAGAAACTGAAGAAGATCTTGCATCCCCACGCCAGAGAGTAGAGAGATCGCAGGCTGCAAATCAGAGAAAACATTTATTGTTGTGAAAAACCCGGGTCCAGGTGTCAACCATAAAAATTGCTACATTTTATGTAAATTCAGGGACAACTTTATCGTGGACAACATGGAACTTTTTGCTTTGTTTTATTAACAAATCTCGATAGATCTCATAAAGTTCAGAAATACGTTTTGAGGTTTCCCCCTATTTTCACTTAGTATGATACGCCACGCATTCACACCATTGATCATAGTATTGGTACTGATCATCTCTAGACTAGGACCTCTTGGACCTATTGATGACCTGTCGAGTAGATTTAATATTATGGTACATGATTTATACCATATGTATTTCAAACAATTGTACATTCTACTCGAGAACAATTTATTGTTATTCCAAAATGTAAGAATTGCGGTGAAGATACGTTTTTAAGCATTGTAAAAAGCGTTGTAAAAAGTACGTTTTTTAGTGTTTATTGCATTTGCGGTCTGACAATTAAATCTCATTATCTCAAAAACTACACGTCCGATTTAGTTCATTATTTTTTCATATGCTATATTGTAGACTAATGCTAGTCACTGCAAAGTTTTCTGAAAATTGAATCATTTGTGTGGGAGCTATTTACATTTGAAAATTTACCCATAAATTAAGATTGCTTATAGAATTAAAAAGGTAGCCCTACCTCACCCTTTTGAGATAGAACTTTCTTTTTCACCATTGTCTATCTTTTTTCACCGACGTATCTCACCAATGTCTATCGGCTGACAAATTTTGGTGTTGATAGCCATGTTGCTTCATATCGGAAAAAATTTGGACACATCAGCGGGCAATTGAAAGCCCCTTGGAAGCGGTGGATGAGCGAATATCTACCCTCACCCCAACGCAGAACAAAATCGAGAACTGAATCAGGCGAGGACATCAAAGTGGCAGACTTAGTCTGGATGGTTGATGAGAAAGAGACCTACTTCAACTATCCTTTAGCCAGAATTCAGAAGCTTCATGAAGGAGACGAGAAAATAGCTAGAATGGCAACAATCAAAACTGTTGAAGGAACCTATTTACGGCCATTAGTTACACATATTTCGTAAGATTTTGACCGCATCTGAAAGCATTTTGATAGAATCAAAATAGGGCCGGCTATTTTTCGGACTGACATTTAAATCTCATTATCTCAAAAACTACCTGTCCGATTTAGTTCATTGATTTTCATATGCTATATTGTAGACTAATGCTAGTCAATGCCAAGTTTGCTGAAAATTGAATCATTAGTGTGGGAGCTATTCACATTTGAAAAATTTCCCCGAAACTAAGATTGCTTATAGAATTAAAAAGATAGCCCTACTTCACCCTTTTGGTTTTGATATTTTTCTTAATTTCCGAGATATTGTTAAAAAACCGCATATTTCAGCCACAACCTGTACATAGCTGAAAATGTGAAAATCTGTTTTTTAGTTCATAATACCTTAATTGTATTGTTTATTGATTGTGCACTCAAAACTCAGCTAGTATAGTGCTATTTGATCTGTTTCAATCTTATATGTTCGTTTTACGTACACTTTCTTCATTTAATTGCCAGTATTAAAATTATTCAAGTATTTATGTTTCCTGTAAGAAAGGTTGTCTTTGATTAATAAAACGGACGGAAAAACAGTTAACTTAAAAGAAGATTCTGTTGATTCTTACTATAAAAGCTCTGAAGTTTATGTACCATTTGTAAATATGATTTGATTTTGCTTTCATTGGTATTTAGTGAGCTTATATCCATTTAAATATTACGCACGCTTTGTTTAACTTTTCATTTTATGTCTTAATAATTTGTATTGGTGGACAATTAGACAACAAATTAACCATCTCATAATACAGTCCTTTCTATTTTTTCTTATTTGGGAGAGAAATTTATAACGCGATCACGGCCGCCTCAAAACTTAGTTGAATATTCTATTGATATTCTAAGATAGGCCCAAACATTTTGTGCGCCGACCCAGACAACCTCAAAAATGTTTAGAAGAAAGCAACAAAGTCCCTCTAGAGCCCGCAGTGGTGGTACACCTCATCCATCAACTGATTTTGAAACGGTGGAAGATGTGGAATATCACTATCAAATTGGCGAAGGAATACAGAAAAAACATAATGATCTTCAAATGAAAAGAGCAGAACTCAGAAGACAATTTGGCTCTAAACTAAGTAGAGCAGCGAGCATCAAAACCAATCTCGATCAATATCTTGCCCTCAACGAGAAAATAGTTGAGGAGATGAAACAGTACAGCACACGGGTCTCATCAAAGCACAAAGCAGATCTGCAAGTGAAACAAAGAAACTTGTCTTCGAAAAGAAAAGAACTCCTGGTATTGTGGGACCAGAAGATGATGTCAATGGAGACGACAAAGTCAGTGAGCTTTGTCGAAGAGATAACTCCTTCACTCCGTTTCATCGGTTAATGGGGCTCAGAAGGAAACAGGACAAAATATTGAGCCAACTCAGAACACCAGCGCAAGTGAGACACAAACCGATCATCTAAAATAGATGCATTACCTGATTTTTCAACTGAAGAAGATTTGAAACGCAAAGAAGAAGCACAAGCTGAAAGAAAAACCCCAAGTGAAAATGAGGGTTGCATGTCAGAAGCAGAAATTGAAAATTGAACAGGAAAGACGAGCTCGAGAGACAGAGGAGCAGTTGAGACAACTCGAGGAGCATAAGACACTCGAAATGTTGAAACTCAAAATTAACACCGACGAGGAAGACGAACTTCAACCTGAAAATTTGGAAAAGCCAGTTCTAAAAGACAGTGGAGGCTTCTTGGACAACATCAGCTGCAGTGACGATGAAGACTATTTGGGCGAAAACAGAAAACTTATTCAAGCACAGGGTGACAATCATCAAAATGCAAACGATGTTGCAGCCTCATCTCAGAGGAAATACAGTAGGAGCTGGTTGGGGTCACTAATGCCACAAGGCAACTCTTAAAAAGATGGTGTGTTTGGCATTGCTCCAGTCAGACAACCTACGGGAACGGTGAGCTCAAACCAAGGGCTGCATAGTAAGTTGGAGATTTCTGATACTTCACAATCAAGTCCGAAACACGGCTTTAACCAGTAGGATATGCACCCAGTAAATTCTTCAGTTAATTGAACGTTACCAAATCTTAAGTTAAGAAAAATAATTGCGATCCCCTTGATTGGCCTGAATGGAGTGGCATGTTTCTGTCGACAGTCGATTGTAGTACTATATCAGACAAAAAAAATGACACATTTGAAAACGCTGTTAACTGGGCCGGCAAACAGAGCACTGGCTGGTATGGGTTATTCGGGCGTTATGTACAACACGGCTTGCAAAACACTTGAGCGCAGATTGGGTCAGCCGCACTTGATAATAGGATCGCAATTGACTAAATTTCAAAATCATCCACAAATAAGGCCGTATGATATGGCGAGTTTTGTTATTTTTGTTAACACAGTCGGAAATTTTGTAAACGTTCTGCAACAAATCGTTTACAGCAACAATTTTTCTTTATCAAGTAATCTAGACATGGTAGTCAATGAACAACCGGCAGACAAAAAACGCAGATGGTTTGCACACATTGAAATCGCGTCGCATAGGTCGAAGCTGCCAAATTTGATTGAATTGAACGAATGGCTACAAGAAGAATCTTTGGTTCCTGAGCGAAGAAAAACTGCAGCAACAAAGAATATTCCATAAAGTTTGTATAGAGGAAAACAAAATAGCGTCAGATCAAGTAGACATCAACAAAAAAACTCCACTTTTACGAAAGATAGAAAGATAAGATTTCAGAAATGCCCTCTTGACGACGGAAAACATCCGCTTTGGAAGTGTGATAAATTCAAAAGGCTCTCTATCACAGAGCCATCAGAAACGGTGAAACATGCTAACCTCTGTGTCAAATGCTTGACGGGAAAGCATCGCGCCAAAGATTGCAAACCGAAGCTCAAATGCGAAATAGACGGCTGTGAAAGAAATCACAATCGCATGTTACACAACGGACAAACTGTAACGCACGAGCTAATCCAGTCACCAGATCAAACAACTAAAACCAACCCGGCAAAAGAGACAGCTTGGTCAGTCAAAGGAGTCCTCCAAGTTGCACTGGTACTCATCTACGCTGACAACGGAAGTTTTGTCAAATTTAAAGCTGTTTGCGTCACCGCCTCCTCTCAAAATTGGATAGATGAAGAATTGATACAACCTCTAGGCCTTGAAGGAAGAAATACTTGGAGGTCAATGGCCGGGATCCAGGGAACGAACTCAATCGACTGTTTGAAGGTACCAGTCAAGATTGGACTGGCCGATGAAATCAGCGACACGGTAAAAATAATAGCCAGTAGTTACAAAGATCTTGTAGTTGCAACCTCGGTTTACAATTTAATCGAGCTAAGTAAACGTTATCCTCATTTATCGTGCATAAGACAAAAGAAAATCGACTTGAAAGACGTAAAAGTGATTCTTGGTCAAGGTGCTTATTACCGAATAAGAACTTTAGATTAAAAATATTGTTGAAATAATTCTTCATATGCAGTAAAAGTTCCATTAGGCTGGAGGCTAAGTTGTCCGCTGCCAAATAGTGAAGAGACAGAGGGCAGTTTCCTCCCTCTCAGGAAGAGACTGAGCAGCGATAGCCAAAAGAATCAAGAGCTACCAAAATAGTGAGAAAGTGGTGGGAAACTGAATCCTACGATACAACAGTTCAAGTAAACAGCAAAACACTTGAAGATAAAAAGTCTCTTGAAAAACTAAAGAAAACAACGATAAAGCTACCAGAACGTTTTGAAGTTCAAATGCTTTTTACTGGATAAGAACAAAAATTTGATTGTAACATTTCTTCAACTATGATCGCTCGAACGAAGATTAGTCAAAAACGAGTCTTTAAAATTGAAAATATATTGATTCAAAAAAAACGAATTAGCAAAAGTGATATCTCCTTGCTTCAAAAGGGTGATTTTGAACTTCAGGATGTTTGGTATCTGCCTCATCATCCAGTTGTAAACCTCAGAAAACCAGAGAAAGTAAGAAGAGTTTGCAATGCTGCAAAAAGTTTTCGAGGATACTGCCTGAACGACGTTTTGATGAAAGGTCCCCTTCTTTTGCAAAATCTAACTGGAATCCTGTTCAGACTTTGAGAAAACTGTTTTGCACTAACTGCAGATATTGAAGAAATGTTTTTGCAAACTGAAGTGCCTGAACAACAAGGACGCTTCCTCAGTTTTCTGTGGACAGATGAAGACGGTAAACCGATGCCGTACCAGCACAACCGGCACATTTTTGGAGCAAAGTCATCTTCAACTTGTGCGAATTATGCCCTGCAGCAGTGTGCAAAACTCTTTGGAATGGAACATCCTATTGCATCGCAAGTAGTAATGGATAACTTCTATGTGGACGATATGCTTCTCTCGGCTCACACAAATGAACAAGCATCTAAAGTTATCCATGAACAGAAGTCATTGCTAGCAAAAAGAGGCTTCAACCTCACAAAATCGTTTTTTAATTTCGAAGAAATATTTGAAATATTTGAAAACAGTGAAATTACACCAATAGAAAGCGAAGACAACCCAATGGTCTTGGGACTTGAATGCATAGCAGCCGATGATCTGTTAACTGTTCGGAAGGACAACGAGTTCCTGCAGAAAACGAATTGGACTCAAATACATGTTTTGCAAACAGTGTTGCAAGTATTTGATCCTCTGGGGTTCATGGCACCATTTTTCATTCGTGGAAGGATGTCAACGAAACGAATCTGGCAGACACAAGGACAAAGGTGGGTTTCGCCGATAGCCGAAGACATAAACACCGAGTTTAACAAGTGGGTGCAAGAATGGAGTAACTCAAAACATTTATCCGTTTCAAGATGGTACAATCAGGAATCCTGTGACAGAGTTGAGCTACACGTCTTTGGAGACGCGTCTCAAGATACTTTTGCGCAGTAAGTTACGTTGTAAGCACTAAACTAAACGGTGATAGACTAAGGATGATCATCGTTGGAATATCAAGGGTGGCTCCAATGGAGCACCATACTATATCAAAATTAGAGTTAATGGCAGCAGTTAAAGCGAACAGAATTAAAGATCTAGTTTTGAAAGAACATAGAATTTCGTTTGCGTCAATCTTTTTGTGGAGCGATTCAACTACTGTTTTACAATGGTTGCGTAGTAGTGACAAAAACCAAGGAGCAGAAATCCTAGACAGTTCAACAGTTGATCTGTGGAGACATATAGCTGAAGCTGACAACCCAGCTAATATGAGAACGAGAGGTCTCTCCATAAACGAACTGATGCAAAGTGACTGGATAAACGAGCCGGATTGGCTGAAGAGCGAAATTAATGAAACAGGAAATTGGGAGCAAGAAGAAGTTGTTCCTGATCGAAAGGAAGTGTTTGCCATTAATTGGATCGAAAAATCAGCTACAATTGACTGGAAACGGTTCAGTAACTTCAGAAGATTGAGAAATGTTGTTGCGAGAATATTGAATCTGAAAAGTGCGGAAAAAGAAATAACCCCTGAGTTGCTTGAACAAGCAGAGAATCCAATATGGGAGTCAGTGCAGAGAGAAAGTTGCACAAAGGAAACGGCGTCGTTGAAGAAAGGAGACTCTGTCAAAAGCAACAGTAAAATTGAATCCCTGAATCCGTTTCTGAGCGAAAATCTAATAAGAGCAAAAGTCGACTTAGACATGCAGACCAGGTTTTGGAGAAAAACATACTGTTATTTTACCACATTCTCATCCAGCATTTAAATTATATCTCGAGTTTCAGCATAAGCGCAACCATCATCAAGGTGTTATACTACATATTAGAGCTGAAATTCAGAGAAAACTTTTGGTAACTGGACTAAAAAACGCACTGAGATCGGTTAAACATCAATGTCTACGCAGTAAGTTGAAGCGAAGCAAAACAGCGATACCAATGGTGTCAGATTTTACCAGTAGTCAGAATCGAAGATAATATATCGCCGTTTATAAACACCGGAGTAGACTACTTTTGACCGTTTTCAATTAATTTTTTCCGAAGAACAATGAAAAGATGGATTTGTCTATTCACGTGTCTTAGCGTCAGAGCAGTGCATACGGAGATTGTTCAATCACCAGAGACACAGGTTTGCTTAGACGCAGTTCATCGGTTCATAGCGAGAGGAGGGAAACCGGAAACGGTGATTTCTGACAACGGAACTAACTTTGTAGGCGCAGCCAACGAATTAAAGGAAGCCTTCAAAGATATGAACTATTCTGAAATGCAGCGCAATTTAGCACAAAACGGAATACCATGTAATTTCAATCCCCCTGCAGCTCCGAATTTCGGTGGCGCATGGGAGTCATTAGTGAAATCGAGCAAAAGAGCGATTTTCAACATTTTGGGCAAAGAATCTTTGAAAGAGGAAAATCTCTCAACCGTAATACGCATAGCAGAACAACTTCTCAATAATCGACCTCTAACAGCAGTTCAAATACAATAAAACCGAATCATTTCCATGTTGCTTCATATCGGAAAAAATTCCGACACATCAGCGGGCAATTGAAAGCCCCTTGGAAGCGGTGGATGAGCGAATATCTACCCTCACCCCAACGCAGAACAAAATCGAGGACTGAATCAGGCGAGGACATCAAAGTGGGAGACTTAGTCTGGATGGTTGATGAGAAAGAGAGCTACTTCAACTATCCTTTAGCCAGAATTCAGAAGCTTCATGAAGGAGACGAGAAAATAGTTAGAATGGCAACAATCAAAACTGTTGAAGGAACCTATTTACGGCCATTAGTTAAACATATTTCATAAGATATTGACCGCATCTGAAAGCATTTTGCTAGAATCAAAATAGGGCCGGCTATGTTTCGGTCTGACATTTAAATCTCAATATCTCAAAAACTACATGTCCGATTTAGTTCATTGATTTTCATATGCTATATTGTAGACTAATGCTAGTCAATGCCAAGTTTGCTGAAAATTGAATCATTAGTGTGGGAGCTATTCACATTTGAAAAATTTTCCCGAAACTAAGATTGCTTATGGAATTAAAAAGATAGCCCTACTTCACCCTTTTGGTTTTGATGTTTTTCTTAATTTCCGAGTTAATGTCAAAAAACCGTTTATTTTAGCCACAATTTGGACAAAACTGAAAGCGTGAAAATCTGTTATTTAGTTCAGATTAACTTAATTGAACTATTATTTGATCTGTTTCAATCTTATTTGGTCGTTTTACGTACACTTTCTTCATTTATTTGCCAGTATTAAATTTAATCAAGTATTTATGTTTCCTGTACGAAAGGTTGTACTTGATTAATGAAACGGACGGAAAAGCAGTTAAATAAAAAGAAGATTCTGTTGATTCTAACTATAAAAGCTCTGAAGTTTATGTACCATTTGTAAATATGATTTGGTTTTGCTTTCAGTTGTATTTAGTGAGCGTATATCCATTTCAATATTACGCACGCTTTGTCTAACTTTATATTTTATGCCTTCATAACTTGTATTGAACAATTAGAAAAGAAATTATCCGTCTCGTAATACAGTCCTTTCTATTTTTTTGTAATTTGAGAGAGAAATTTATAACGCGAACAGGGCGGCCTCAACACTTAGTTGAATATTGGCAAAAAAAATGCGGAAAATCCCATGAAAATAAAGCTTTTGCCACCAAAGACCGCACATCATACGTCATTTAATCGATTTTTAAGCACACTTAGTCTTTTGCGGATTTTGGCGGTGAAATTTTTATATTCATCGTTTTCTTTTGACAGCAAAGAAATATTATTTCATCGCTTCAGCGGTAAAAGAAAAAAAAAATTATTCACAGCTAAAAGAATCTAATATTACAAAAATTCACAAATAAAAACTGCTAATCTTGAAAAAATTCAACGCATATCTTTTTGTTATAGTGGAGTTTAAGTGATCTGGGGCGAAGTGGAAGAGTAAGCGGACATGCAGGAGGTCGGAAGTTGAAAACCGGGCTTGCACGCTCTTCGTTGACTACTGAAAATTTGACTACTGAAAGCCTTAAACCTTACCAAAACGTCACCGCTACAAACTTCATATCTTAAAAAGTTCACTGCAGCGTCAAATATACGGGAACTTTATGGTGAAAAAAAAAACGTTTTTTTCACCACTATTCAGCGCAATTCTTCTATTATTTTTTCCACAATACCTCAACCCGGGAAGCAGGAAAAAATACTATAAATTTTTATTAATGAAGGCAGATACAATTATGAGACCACTAAACCGCTGAAAGATAAATTAACCACTGAAAAAAATGACAGACAGTTCAGTAATCTTGTCCATCCAGACAACAGTTAGTCATTATCAGATCTATTCAGTTAAAAATCACCTAAAATCACACCCATCGAGACCAAAATTACTTATGATCAGAGCTATCCAGAACAAAAATCACTTATGGTCAATAGTAAAAATCTGCTCCAAGGGTTTTAGTGAGAATATTTTTTTCTTCTGGAAAAAATGCAATGGTTTTATTTAACTTGAAACTGAACACACAATATCTCGGATAATTTTAGCCATTCAATGGTTAAATCAATATACTCTTTGTGTACTCCCCTCCTTTTGAATGATTGCAATCTAGCTGGAAAATAACGTATCATTGTTTTAGCTCCCCATCAATTTGTAGAGTCCCTATTATAGACGGCGCATCTCCTGCGCTATCATTGGGTGATTATTTTTAAGGCTTGACCTTGTCTGAGAGTCCCAAATCCTGGTTTGAAAGCGTCATTAAGGAGTACTCACGCGTACCCAGTGAAAAAAGCATTACCAAGATGCAATATCTTAGACATCTCTTGCACAACTTGAAGCCGCCAGTTCAGAAAACCGAACAAAAACGACGCAACGAATGTTTGGTTTTAAGCATAAGTAGTTGTCAGTAATTTACGTTTGTTCGGTATGATTGGCTTTAAATTTTGTCGATATGTTTGGCGTGGGGCGTGAGAAAGCTTTGGTATGTTCCGATCGAAAGATTCGGAAGATTCGGTGTAGTCGCCTTTTATACCTACGAAATGGTTTGTATGTTTTGTTTCAAACGTGAAAATCGTTGCTACGTTCAGTTTTCAAACTAAAGAAATCGTAGGAAAGCCGGGTGAGTTTAAAATTCAGAAATTCAGCTATGTTTTTCCATCCAAAACTTTGAATTTTTTCACATCGCAAACAACTGTTATGATACCGTTCTAATCGCAGTTCTTATCGAGTTTCAACATGCTTTTTGGAGACAATTTGAAAAAGTGTCATGGTTGATTAACTTTTGTATTGCTTGTTGACAAAGCTTTCGAACAAATATGATTTAAAAAAATTACAAAATGACACCTGTTTAGCATCATTGATAAGGATACTTATGCTTTATCATATTGTTTATGAAGATATTTCAAGTTTAATTTCCCAGGGTAGACAGTTTTGAATTAGCATATCTATCAGAGTGTTCGTTCATTACACCTACAATATTTCCTTAGCATCCATACCTGTTGTATTGATGTGAGGGCATATTGAGATATCGTCCGAATAGTGGATAAGCTAAGTTTTCAAATGTCGAATACAAAAAACCAGCCTGTATGAAGTGTAATGCGTACACAGAAGATCCACGAAGTTTCGAAGAAAATCGGAAAAACATTCTCAAAAAGTAAAAAGTATTTATCTATTGAGACGTTTTTATTAATTGTGAATCCTTTTTCGTTTGAGAAATGAACAGTAGTTTCTGTAACTATCAAGCAATCTGCTCTTGATGCCTCAAATTCAGAATGGAATGGCTTGAAGAATATTCCAATATAAACCAAATCAATACATACAGGATTCAATTTAAATTTACATGTAGCTAAATAAGATTATATACAACCAAGATACATAAGATACAGAAGAACATGGTCCAAAATTAGATACAAGCTCGTTTAATTTGAGTTCAATAAATAAAGAAGATTTGAACACATTTAGCTGCAGCTGTTGCTAAGCAGAAATGGTATGTAGAAATACACATATATAGTTGTTATCAGCAAGGAAATTTCACGTGGCTCGGAGAAAGCAAGGTCACCTTAAACTGATCCAAGCTCGACGTCTAAAAAAACATAACCTGAAAAGGAATTTTCTGATTGCAGGTGGCCTGCTCAAATCTGAAAGTAGGCAAAAGATTGAAAACGAGTCGAGCCACAGCGGGCAAATAAACTATATACCTGAAAATAAAGCTTGTTCTTTTATCTTGAACCATAGCGTATATTACATTCATCTCAACAAATAAAAGACTTTTTATTGTTCTTTCAGAGTTGTCTAAATACCAGTTATTCACAAAAAAAATTGCAGGTAGATAAATTACTACATTTTTCCAATTTTTTGGTACAATAGTGTAAGCAACAATAACACAGATTAAAAGAAGTGTAATTAGCTTCAGTGTTATATAGTTTATAAAGCTCAAGTAAAAATCGCTCACTCCGAGACTGTCATCTCTGTCATTGAAAACTGCGTATCTCACTCACAACAAAAGCCATCTTGCATCCGAAAAATGAACAAAAATTTTTGCCATCAAGAGGCAAAAATTTTTGTTTTTCGTGCTTTCAGTCGTGGAAGCAAGAAACACGAAAAAGCAACAAAAATAAAAAGAAGGAAAGGTATAGCAGAGGTTTCAGTGCCTTGACACCACAGGCCTGGTTAAAAGCAGCGTCAAAGAGGCACACCAGGAAACAGGATAACTACATTTTTGATTGTTTACAATCCCGCGCTAAAGTTCTTTGTTTCAACGGCCAATTTAGTCAAGCAGCTAAATTTTTTTCAGATGGTATTGCTCTTGACAATACATAATGCAAAGGAAAACTTGAGTAGTCACATCCCCTCGAAAAAGGTGCAGCTACAGCCTCAAGCTTAAAACAACCTAGCCCATAAGTTCAACAAAAATACAGTTTTCAATCAATTGCAATCGTCCTGACGTTTTGCTTGCGAGGTCCTCAAAAAAGCACCCTGCGAATCTCTGCGTTCTGTTTATTGGTCAATGTCATACAGATTTCGTTACTGTATTCGGAGTGAAATAGCAGTACCAAAGTACAGGATTTATTGTTCTTAATTATTTGCTAATTCGCGGAACGAATTCGTTAATAATTTTGAAATGTGAAAATCCGTTTCTCTGAGTGCTAAATATGTGTGCAATTGGCGGCACGATTTTAGCTCTAGTTTATAGACTCGTATTTCGCTTAGCGAAATAAGGCTTAAAATTTTTTGAGTACAATTGAGTGTTTAGCGGAGCGGATTTAAGAATGAAGAAAGGCAACTAAACTTGAATTACGAATTGAGCAGAAGGAGGAAATTAAAATTAACTGAATTTGATCAACAATTTGATCACATCAAAATATCTCCAAACGCGGCAACTCAAATCACAAGACTACATGAACAGACAGGGTTTTCAGACAAAAATTGTAAACAAATTAAATAAACGTGAAATATGAAGATTTGATCTTCAAACAGGAAATTGACAATGAAATTAGAACTAAATGATAAATCAATGAACTAAATTAAAATAACTTAAAAATAAATAGATTTGGTGTACCCAAATCAATAGCCCCTTTTTAATACAATGTCATACTATACCACAATCAAACTAGATGCCCAATGATAAACTCATTAATATCCTTGAAACGTTAATAGGCAGAGGTTCAATCTATCTCAGTGGGGGAAGCCAAGTCATGTGCAACTTATAGACATGCGAAGTGAGTTTTACAGGAATCCGTTTCAGAAAAAGATCTGTTCTTTTTCTCAAACAAATTGGTAGGTCACATTGATATCATCTTACATGCTATCAAAATTATCCCAGACTTCCTTTCTCAATGGATGACATAATTTTTTTTCCAACGGACTAAAAGAAAGTTTTCAAATGCATCAGGAGAAGTAAGATATTGATTGCTGCAATTAATTTTATGCTCCGTCTGGCTCATCTGCAAGTTCTTATCATCTTCAACCCTGTCGCCCAAAATTCAATGACTGTTCCCCGAGTAGCCGAACTGAAGTGCAGCACGGCAATTCATCGGCCCGTTTTTTCCCTAACTCCGATGGTATTCCTGCCACAAGGGAGTCAATTTTATTCTAAAATCTTGAATTTTGGACTCAATGGAGTGAGATCTGTTTAGAATTAAGGGAAGATAAGTGTGAACTCTAATGAAAGGAGAACGGGAAAACAACAGTTGAATAAACAAGGCGGCTCGGTAATGTCCAATCGCACATAAAGTTCCAACCCTGCTCATCCACAATTTTGGCATAATTGTCTACCAAATGAGGAACAGATGGAAAAACACAAAAAATTCAAGTATTTTTCAATAAATAAAACTGGTGTATGAACGAAAAGATAGCCTCCAAAGCAAATAACTCAGTGGAGTAAAAAATGATGCATTAGATTGATGAGATATGCCGATATTAATAAAGCGAGCGAAGACGAACGTCAAAATCAAACAACAACAACAAACATCAATTACATCAAAAAATTTATGTCCGTTTTAAAAATCAAAACTTAATAACAAAGCCAAAATAGTGTCAGATAAAACTAAAAATAAATTAAATAACTTGTACAAATAAACTTGTAAGATAAAAAAATTAGTTATTCACCAGTTCATAATAAAGCTTGGTAACAATTAGACGAAAATGAACTGAAACTTTAAAGTTAGAAAATTCGCTGAATTTAAAAAAAAACAATTAATTTCAAAGTAATGAAAACCATTAGGAATCAACTAAATTATCCCATAGGTTAACAATTACCAATGTTTCTATTGAAGGGAATTAAGAACTCTTGTTGTTCAATTTTTTGCAGTTACAAAAAGAACAGCAAATAGACAACAAACTAAAAATCAATTAAAATTGGCCAGAAAATGCTGTAAAAGAGGAAGCCGTAAAGCCATACTTTGGCCCCCAAAATATGTTCAATTGCAAATTCGTTGAACACAGATAATGTATTATGTGGCCGCTCATTATTGAAAGCAACAATTAGACAAACAAGAAAAAAGGCAAAATTATGTAATACATGTGTTTTTTTCAAAAAAAAATTATTTCCAAAGACAAAAAGCCATTAATTACAAAATGAAAAAGTTGAATAGGTAGGTCCATTCCTCCAAAGGAAGCCCTTGAGACCTGCAATTATCCAGATTATGTCTTAAGTCTACGAAAAGAACGTCAAATACGACAAAAATCAAAAATTCATTTACTTTTTTTGTGAAAAAGCCGTGTGGAAGCCAGTAAAGTCATAAGGAATTCTCTTAAAACATTAGATTTTGTGACACCAGTCCCTTTTGACACCTTTCCTTGACAAAAATAATGCAATCTTTAACCTTTAACTAACGAGAACAGGTAACAAACAGACAATAAAAGGAACAAAATTGCGAAGTTGAAATGTTTTTTTTTTTCATTTTGGAAAACAGTTGTTTTCAAAGTCATGAAATCCATTATCTATCTTCTAATATCAGAAAATCGATTCCTCTACTAATCACAAAAAATCCAATCAAACCGGGTCATTGTACAGGAAATAAAATGTGACTGAAAAGACAAAGTAAAAACGACAGTTAAAGACAAAATTAAAATATTCAATTAAATTCTTCGAGAAAGTACTTTCAAAGCGGTAAAGAACCACAATCTGTATCTTTAAAGATTTAATTATTATCAATTGTGTTGTGCGTTATTTTGAACGCAAAAAATGTGATATCTGAACTGACAATAACGTGATAATTTGACAAAAGTAGAAAACATGAAAAATGGGCAAATACCTAAAAATTAAAAAAAAAAAAATGTGAAATCTAGTAGTATCAAAGCCAGAACACCATAACTTAAGGCGTAAAACCGCAATACACACTAAATTTGATTTCAGCAGAAAGAAGCAGCACTCTTTGATTGCTGATACTAAGCTACAAGTTGTCAAAGTTAAGAGAAAAATGGAGGCAAAGTTCAATAAGCCATTTTTTATTTAAAATTCAAATATTTTAAAAGTTAAAACGACCATAAGCTTTCAAGCATTCAAATAGATAAATTAATGTCGAGCTAATTAGGAGGCCAATAGGACTTATCACTAGTGAGCTTTGATTTGAAATGTTCTGTTATTTAATTAATATAAAAAGATCGAATTTTTTTTTATAAAATACCGACTGACGACAATCCGATTTATTTTTGGATTGTAACGGTGCAAGATTGGTACAGAACTAGTCCTGCTGATTCTGATTGTCCCTTAGGAACAATTAGTTTTTGGAATGTCATTGATATAGGTTTTTTGTTAGTTAAAAAAATCAAAAATATATGCTGCGTTTTGATAATCAACGAATAAAGTTAGCGAAAAACGGCAAATTTTTATTTACAGAGCAATCTCAACGGAAGTTGAAGTTTAAT
Organism: Convolutriloba macropyga; assembly: GCF_964194025.1. Classification (NCBI taxonomy): domain Eukaryota; kingdom Metazoa; phylum Xenacoelomorpha; order Acoela; family Convolutidae; genus Convolutriloba; species Convolutriloba macropyga. The sequence continues at coordinate 48,567,499 of NC_134471.1, forward strand.
TAGCCCCCTTTTCAGTCTACCAAGATTGTGTTAGTGGTGTTTGGGTGTGCACTTCCTTCAAATTGAATCAGAGTGGACTAAAGAAACTTATTTCGTGCTGTTTTTGATGAAAAAGTCTGAATTTTGTGAAATATTTAGCCGGAATTTGTGACAAAAAACTCAATGAAAATAGCCGACAATGTATTTTGTCTTTAAACGTAAAATCGACAACATTTTTATGAAAAACATTATTAAATTTTATCAAAATTGGCGAAATTTTAGTCAAAAATTCTGATAAAAGGTGAATGAAAGCAACGGAATTCACTCTATTTTCTCGAAAATTTAAACCTCGATATCTCCCTGTCAAAAACGAAAATAAAAAAATCTTTTTAATTCCATATTCTACGCTGGACAAGCTTTCCAATGATACCAGTCTCAACTCTCTAAAAACTGTCGAATATTCACAAAAGTTTAAACCTCGCTAACTCCCTATAAAAACGAAACTGGACAAAATCTGTGTATTTCCCAATTCTAGGATGTACGTGCTTTTAAATGATACCACTCACACTCTCTACGTTGAATATACCGATCGGCCAAAATTGACTGAACAAAAAAAAACCCATTTGAGTATATAGTTCCTCCCCCCCCCCCCCCCCCCCCCCCTCAAGCGGGGTCGGAACAATTAAATGAAGGAGCAACCGGGCATGGTTTTCTAGATGCTGCCAGAATGTATTTTCTAGACCGAGTAAAACAAAATAATATAATCCTGATTTACAGTCCACCTGTTGGGTTTATCAGAAAAAAAATACATTATTTTTAGACAACAATTTTAGGCCAATAAGTTGTTTTTGCCTAGAATCAAAGCATTCCTACTACAGCTCTGATTGTTCCTACTACCTCTTTGCTGCCAGGAAATTTATTTTTAATGCGGCGAGCAAATCCGATTTTTCAGTCGCTGGAGCTGAGGACGAAAAAAAACTGACAACTTCTGCGAAAAGATAATTAATAGTGCGTCCACGGCGTATTTCTTCCATGGCCTATCCGAGCACTTGGGTTGTTCATTGGAGCTGGTTCGGAAATCCTTTGAACGACTATTTGCACTTTAAGAGCAGAGAGCAGAAGCTTAAAACCTTCGCGGCAGTAGATGGCTTGTAATCGTCTGGCTGAGGTGGTTCATTAATGTGTAATTAAGTGCTCGGCTACGATGTTAATGGCTCATAACTCAAATATTTAATTCCGGGCCGAAAGTTTGTTATACATATGTTCATATCTCCTCATTTTTTGCTCACACTCAACAGCTACGGAGCAATATTAAAACGTTTTACCTAATGAAAGGGGAAAATTTGGCAAAGAAGATTTTTTGTTCGTGTTCACTTACCCATGGAGCGTAGAAAAAGTGACGTATTGAAAAAAAACAACATTAGCTCATTTGCTTGAAAATATAAATTTTGTCCGGAAATTTGAAACGGCTAAAAGTATTAAATGAGCATAAGTAAATGGGGGCATGCGTTAACTGTCTAAAGTATATTTTGAGCTTTTATTTTGTAAAAGACCGAAAGTTATTAAATGGGGTCAAAGCTTTTGCAAATTTGTCTGGATATCAAAAAATTTTTGAGTTTGTTCTCGCAATTTGAAATTATTCTTCGTCACCCAGATATTCCATATTTCTTTATCAAAATGTGAAAATATCCAAAGTTTGGTTCACTTTGGTGCATTTCTTTTGAACTTCTCAGGCATTAGTGGGAAAATTTATTAAAACATAATTTTGTTATTTGATTTTATCGCTGAAATAATATAAAATATGCTCGCATGATTTCTATAGAATAACTTTTGTTTGAAGTGTTTCCAAAAATTTGTTAAATTTTATTCGTGTAAAAACAAAATTAACTCTTTTAAAATGTTCTTTATTGAAAACTCAAGCAAAATAAGTTTGTCCAAGGTGCAAAATGCCAATACCTTCCAAGCTAATGGCTGTCCTCTGATTATTCTAAATCTATGATCAATCTTGAACGAAATCAAAACGTTTTTGGGCTGAAATTCACTTTGAAAAAGAAGCTCGATATCTCAATAAAAATGACCAATTTTCTAATTTAGTATTCTTGACATAGCAAGCGTCTACCAGTACCGAGTTTTGGAATAATTCCATTGACTTTTGAAGGTTGTATCCTATCATGTACCTTATTGATTAAGATTCTCCTCTTTTTTGCTAAATCTTCGTATTTCGTCTGAAAAGTTACGACCACATTGTTAGAAAGTAGATACCAGTGGACGCCTGTAACAGAGTATGCACTAGGAACTCATAGTTCTTTCATAATTGTTCCGACCCCTACTTTAGAGGGGATGGAAGAACTATATACTCAAATGGGTTTTTTTGTTCAGACAATTTTGGCCGATCTATATATTCATCGTAGAGAGTGTGAGTGGTATCATTTAAAAGCACGTACATCCTAGAATTGGGAAATACACAGATTTTGTCCAGTTTCGTTTTTATAGGGAGTTAGCGAGGTTTAAACTTTTGTGAATATTCGACAGTTTTTTTCACATTTTAAGTAATTTTGCTAAAACTTGGCACAATTTTGCTAACATAATTTAAAATCAGCTGTAATTTTCAACGGTAGAGTGTTATTGTTACAGTTAGAGATAGCGAACTAAAAAGCGAACTATAAAACTCAAGAGCGAACTATTTGAAACTCGGTGCCCCATAAAAGTCTTCTGGAAATAAAGTTTTGCCATTTTTCCAAATCCAACTCGATAATCATCAAAAAATTCATCATTGTTTTTTTTAAATATTTGAAGTAATTCACCCAACAATTGGTCTATTTCGCAATCATTTGATAAATTTGGGCGATTTTTTGGGCGTGCAGCTAAATTAGGGATAGGTTTGATATAATCATGAATTCTTACAATCAGAATTACTTTATTTTTTGTTTTGGTGCTTCCTCTTTTTCAAATTTGTTATTTTAATGTTAATTACTAACAATTTTTTTTATATTCCCGGCTCTATTAATGACAGCTCCATTTTACGCAAAATTGAAGCCGAAGGTAGACTTAGTTTGTTCTCAGAGAACCTAATGATAATGATACTTATGGCTTTGAGGAAGAGTTTAAGTGAACTTTAATGGGTTGTTTTAAAAGAATGTTTTCTTGGTCTTAATACTACGAGTTTTCAAAATTTTTTTTAATTTCTTTGCATAACTTCCCATTTCTGTTCTCCATTTTTGTTTCTTTGGCAAACTATCACCTTATTAACAATGTAACTGAACAAAATTTTACAAAACTTTAACTGTTTTACTGTTTGCTTAACATATGGATTTAAGGGTTGCGACACCGTTCTATTGCAGAATTTGTTGAAGTTTTATGTTTTGACTTCTATTTTTTATTAATTATTGTTGTTGTATGCCACATTTTGTGTAATTAAAGGTGTCGGTGGCCAACTATAGATAATTAAATGAAATCAATAACTGATATCAGTATATAACTAATGATTTTATTGACTTTCATATTTAAGCTTTCAAAATAAAATTAAAATTGTTTTTCGACTTATCCCTTCTTAATCTGGTTTGCGCTATTTTTTTGCATTTAAAAATATTGTATCATTTTTGTAGCTTAGCCTATCTATTGAACGACCTCTCTAATACTTTGTTGAACCGACCGATAATTTTTCTGTAGGTTAAACGTTTTGACTGACGTCCTCAGGGCTTAGACAATTTCTTTCTGAGGAGTTTTGTGAAATTCAGGTACGTTTCAATTTTCTTGGTTGTTTTTGCTCTATTTTGAGATAGCCATATTACAAAGAGACTTAATGATGTGCAGACGAGACGGAAGTGACGCTTTAATTTCCTTTCGGTTAATGTTTTATAAATTGAATGGCTTCAACACTGTGGTTTTGTAAAAAAAAAAAGATTATCGAAACCAGCTTATATTTAATATTGTTTTGTAGTTTCATGACTTAGTGTCGCTTATGACAGGCACAATTAAGGTTCAAAAATGTTGCAAGATAAACTGTCTACTCATCATGTCGAAAACACATGTTGGCCATGATTTCTGAAAACATTTTTTTTAAAAAAAGACAGTGAATTTCTGAGATTTGCTAATCTCATTCCTGTTAACTGGTAGTTTAGCATCTCTATAGACAAGTCACATCTGTTATCCAATGAACTACAACATGCTCTTGATAACGGCGTTGGTACAACCAGTTTTCATAAAACATTCATGATTTTAGCATATTCGCCCATTTTTGTAGATTTTTGTTTTTTTTTGCACTGTATCACAAGTGGGCGGTCCTCTGGTCATTTGACAAAAAAACGCTCTCAAAAATTCGAAGTTTTTAATGTTTTTAGTGAACAGCGTTTTGTTTAATTGACTGGGACAGCGTTTCCCTGCAAATTTTTGTGTGCAAATATTTTCCTCTAATTTTTTTTCTTTTGCCTTAAATTGTCGTTCTCTTTGTTGTACTACAACATATCCTGGAAATCGAAAAATCTCAATTGTTCTCTATGAAGGTATAAAAGAATCTCTCAATGAGTTCATTTGATGTATAACGTTTCTAATCAGTTTAACATTAATTCTTTTCCAAAAAAGCAATGTTCTATTAAATTTTGCCACTTTTGCTCATTTTTTTCGACTTGTTACCAAGTCGTTTTGAGGAAAAGTCCCATTTTTTCTAATGAAGGAGAGGTTAATCTTATTTGTTATGAGTGTTATCTGATGCCATTTTTATTTGGTTATTAATTGGTTTCATAAAATGGACAACGAGTTTTGGTCGTAACTAATATTTGTAGTCATTTGATTTTTATTGCCGACTTTTCTGGTAGTCGTATTATGGTAGTCATAGGTCTCATCGGCCCTCTAAAGTAGATTGTTTCATTCATTTAGTAGTTTGTTGAACGATATGTTGATATGTTAATTTTTCAAATTTCTTCCACATTTGGTAGACAATTATGTGAAAAATGTAGATGAGCGGGGTCGGAACTTTATGAGCGAACGCACATTACGGAGCCTCATTGTTTTTGGTTTAGGCTGCTAGCCTTACCTTGTGAACTGATGCGATGGCAAATTGAGGAAGCGTCCGAAGAAGGGGTAGAGCAGAGAGACCGCTACAGTACTGAGCAGTCCCTCTTGTAAGAAGTATAATGTATACACTGAAGTCCCGCGTAATTTACCTCGTGCAACTCGCCATGCAGAATCCATAGTAATAATATTCTATGTGTCAGAAATGTAATAGAATTTAGAAATGTAATAGAATTTAGCAAGTTATCATTAATACACTGAAGCAAATTTTTGAAATTATGGGCCAGTGTGAACAAGCGAGCACCTGTTCTGACATTAATGATGGTTCATGCAATTGTCTAATAGTGGGCACAGTGCACAATTGCGTTTCCGATAATCCAAAGAATTAGAAATTAGTTTTTCTTTCGATAATTCCACTTGAAAAAAAAACAAAATAAATAAGACGGCAGGCATCTTTGCAGTAAGCATAGTCACCGTTGCAAAATTCCTGTCAGTTAAATACAAAATATGTAAGATTCCTACAGGAACAATTGAAATCCAAAAATTGGGATGAATCTTTAAATTATTTGACGAAGTTGCAAGATCTTGTAATATTTTGTAAGATATTTTGCAAGAAATCCTTGCTATACAACTTTTTTCGATTCTCTGATTTATGGGGTATTGAATGAAATCAAGTTTTTCCCGTAAATGGAATTGATGCAACAACTCATGATAACTTCAAATAACCTTCTCCAAAATACCTCATACTCTGTCTCCATTGAGGATTAAATCAGGCAAAAATCTATAGACTGCGATGAATATCACAGTAAGTTTTTTGTAAGAAGCGCGGTCAGAAGAGGATAACTATTTTTTTCTACCGTAGTTACGGCTAATGGTCGCATTTCCTACTTGTTCAAGCAGTTAATCTAAAAGGCTGACTCTTGTTACAAAAAATGCGTCAATTTTTTGTCAGAAATGCGATGAAAGTCGTGGAGTTGTTTTTAAAGCATAAGTGGTACCCTAGTCGAGACCTGGATTTTATGAAAAGACCTATTAACTCCAGGTGGGGGGGGGGGTAAATATTGAATTAAATTACACGGTCGAGGACCCTAGTTAAATTCGAGGCTAATTCTTTCCATAAGTTCGGCCAAATTCATTTCATATGCAAAAATGAGGCAAACTAAAAAGGCCAACATCTGGTTTCGATCTCGTGACCTTCTCCAATCTTAGCCAATGCTTAACCAATAGCGCTACATATCCTTGATCTGGACGGAAATTAAAAACAAGCCATTTTAACGGTCGCGAGCGTAAATCCAGGACGTGTGTTATTGTCCAGCCAAATTCCAGAGCACTTTTATTGTCCAGCCAAATTCCAGAACACCTTTTTTGTCCAGCCAAATGCCAGGACGTATGTCTTAGTTCCAGCCAAATTCTAGGACGGTTGTTTTAGTTCCAGTCAAAGTGCAGGATATCACATGAGGTCCAGACAAATTCTTTTTGCATTCCCAATATCTGTCGAGGACAGTTTTTTCACACCTTAAATCTGTCGAGGACGGTCTTTTAATAATTATAGGTTTCGACTAGGTAGAAAAATATATTTAGCCGCAATCACTGAAACTGTAACCATGTTCACCTAGACATTCACAGCGATCAGCAAGTGAAAATAGCAACGTTGAATACTGGTTCTGTTGCCGTGTACAAAAATATTCTCAGAGTTGATCTTTTGAGTACTTGAGTTAGGAGCACTTGTTTTACCCTAGTCGAGACCTGAAATTAATGAAAAGACTTATTAACTCTAGGGGGGGGGGGGGTAAATATTGAATTAAATTACACGGTCGAGGACCCTAGTTAAATTCGAGGCTAATTCTTTCCATAAGTTCAGCATACAAAAATATTCTCAGAGTTGATCTTTTGAGTACTTGAGTTAGGAGCACCTGTTGAAAATTCACCTTATTGTCGTACATTGACTAGAGTCTTTAAAAGTTATTGATATTAATTGATGAAATCGGGCTCGGTAATGTTCCGACCCCACTCATCCACTTTTTTGACCTAATTGTTCACCAATTGAGAATGAGGAATAGGTGGAAAACTTAATACTGTTAGAAAAAAATTAGTTAATTAGTAAAAAAAAATTTCGTTTGAACCCAAGTCAATACGGGAAATAACTATTGCCGAATTGGATAAACTGTCAGTAGAAGTGATTACCTATGGGAACAATGTAACAATATCAACATAAAAATTTTGGAAAAACGAAGAAAAGGTTGTGTTTTTTCAACAACGCACCGATCTTTTCAACTCGTGTTACTTTTAAACAAGTTTCACCAATTGATCTATATCGATGGAAACGTGTTTTTATGCACATAAATAAACCAGTGGTTTTTTGATATACTAAAACTTCAACTTTTCAATTAGAGAAATATACAAAATTTCATAATTCATCTTATATTTGTAACCTAAACATTGAAAAAAGGAAAGATCATTGTTTGGTTTGCCTTAAATTTTACAAAAAACAAGATTCTTCGAATATCGGTCACATGAGATAGGAAAAGTAGTAAATATCTTTTTGCCATGAAGACAAAATTTGACCTAGTAAATGTTTCTAATTTTTCAGTTCATTTTCTTAGCTAACTTCAAAATTTCAACTGGTACTTTTTTTAAACTTGAAATTTCTGTAAAAATCTGTTTTATATTGTAAAATAATTAAAAACAAAATTGTATTTCATCTGTTAACATTGCAGCAATATAAGGGTTTCCGAATTGTTCTTTTACTGAAAATAAAAAAGTACTCAAGATTACTACCGAAAAAATGCTTCAAATTGAGTTTAGAAGCAAAGATATTCAAAAGATTTTTTCGTCTTAGATCAAGGAGAACCTTTTGACAAGTTTTAGACATGTTTTGTAACATTCTGTGCAACGTACAGTCTCGCGCGAGCCGTCTTGTTATTTTGTAATTGGCAGTGAACTTTCCAGTTTGTAGTCATTTATCGCCCCATCAAATTTTCGATAAAAATCATTATTATTGTTTTTAAAGATTTTTAAGATATTCTGGAACCATCATATAGTGCAGAATTAAAAAAGTTGCGAGTACGGCTAATAAAGTTCTTCTTGTTGAGGTTAGTAACAAAATGACGATGTTAAGAACAAGAGATGCTCTATTCAAGTTCGATATTGTCCAAAATCTTATCTCAGCTTTAATCGGACAAGTCATTGAAGTGATCTTGCATGTCTAATCACCTCGATTATAAATTGAATTTTGAGCAAAGCTTGAAGACTCTGATGATCAACTTCAGCTCAAAGTTTGCAAATTTTGTATAATGGTTGATCTATAGTACAAATTAAAGTCGACATCGGGCAGCATATCTTAAACAGTGATTAGCAGTAGCCTAGAAACTAGATATGAGATCTACTATTCTCGTATGGTATAATTATTGGCAATGTTTGCCGTGTTGTTTTTGGAACTCAACCCAAGTCGGGGACACAGTTTGAGGTACCAGGCGGAAACGGGTATGTACACGCCGTCTCAGACGGAAAGTGTTTATGTCTAGACTTTCCTAGCCAAAAAGATCTTTAATCCAGACTTTGGTTACTTCATGTCCAGAATTTCGTGCGCCTACCAGATTTTCGTGCGTTCATGTTCAGACTTTTATGCGTTTTTCGATGTTTCCAGTCGATGTAATTTTGAACGCACGACACCCCCTCGTCTGTCCATCTTCGCTCTGAACATACTTGATATTGTCGTGGACTTCATACTTGGCAGGCATTAAAAAATTTTTCAACCCGGATCAAGGTTTGGCGGTGAATTTTCTAAGAACTGCGACTAAATGCGGTGAAAAAAAAATAATTTTCACCGCGTATTACTTACATCTTTTTGCGATGAATGCAGTGAATGCGGTGAATCAAGGTGCATTATTTATTTTCACCGCGTTCTCAGTATTCTTACAAAAACGAATCGTCCTGACACGGGTTCGCTCCTCTGACCTACTGCGTGCCTTCAATTGCTGAGTCCACTGCGCCAACTGTCACTAACATGCGGTGAAATGTGGTGAATTATTTTTTTCGCCGCATTCACCGCTTTCACCGCATTTCTTACATTAATTTGCCACAAAAGTCAATGTTGTGAATTTTTGTAGGAAATGCGGTGAATTTTGCGGTGAATTTTTGTAAGAAATGCGGCGAAATGCGGTGAAATATTTATTTTCACAGCATTCACCGCAATCACCTCATTTCCTACAAAAACTCACCGCATTTCTTACAAAGATTTACCCAAAAACCTCGAACTGGGAAAAAATAGATGAAACAATTTGGTTCCAAAAACAAAAACCTTGAATTTACTTGATTCCGACAGTCCGACAGAGGGCAGAATCAAATAAGTTATCCATCTTAAAACAATTTTCTTGAAAGAGTCTTAAAACAATCTTTATTAAAACTGACTAGCAAAATCCTTTGAAAGGATGTGGTTGAGTGAAATCTTTACATTGCAAAAAGCATATTTGCTCGATTATTTTCTCTAGGCAAATCGCTGTTTTACGCATGTATTGCACGCATATATATTAAGATCAGGAAAGTAAGCGAACGCGGAAAAATGCGATCCGCTCAATTTTTGGTGTATAGGCCGCTAGTTTTTGCGTTTGAGAGTGTTCGAATGATACCGACAACTCTAATTGATTCTAATTCTCTGATCCTTTTATACGTTCGATGTCGGCGGCTATCACTCTTTATGAAATTTTTTTTAATTGAGGATTTTTTATGAAGTTATTGAGTCGGATTGATTAATAACCAAAATGTAACAATTTAAAAATTTAATAGATAGTAACCAAAACGTAATCGTTGAGATGACAAAAGGAATGGTACAATTTTTTTGCGAAAATTAGCGAACTGGTTTGAAACTAAGTTGCTGATTTTCGCGGGACTTTTGTCGCTAGAATTTTCTACTGGAATAAAGGACTAAGGAACGGCAATTTGGTAGGCAATTTTTGCATCGTTGCAGATTTCGTCAAGTTTGCTAATATACGAAAAATCATCGAATTTTTCCAGTTTCAGAAATCAACTTGGAGAATCAACTTTGTTGAGGATAGTTTCAGTTTTAATTGATAATTTTTAACTAGTATTCACAGTTAATAAGTGAAGAGAGAATAGAAACTATTGTTAATTTAAAGTGCTACTTTTTTGGCACTGAGTCTTCAATTAAGGAAACTACAAGAGGAGCACGTGAACCAATGGAAAAGATTTAACTTTGGATTTGTTTGGCCTGTCAGGCATTCAACAAAAACTCAAAATTGACCAATTCAATTTACGAACAAAATTTTATTTTTGCTCCGAAACCTTGTCCTCGTTATTTTATTAAAGTGCTTGTCAACTCTGATATTCTTCAGCACTAAGATTTTGTATTGAGAATTCTTCCCAAAAATGTTACGAGTACACGTTCTTTTTGCGACTTTAGTCGCGCACTGGGGTGCCAGATGGACTCATGTCGCGGACTGGGCGTGTGAGACCGACTTCAATCGCGCACTGGGGTTGCCAGAACTACGTCGGTTTGCAACGGGGGTACCCTGACTGACACTTTTAAGTAGAAATAATCATTGATATAATATTTATTCTCAGAAAAATAGTTGAAACGTGGTCTTTGAAAAATAGTTAGAAAAACAGTTTAACGTGGTCTTTGATGTTCAACAAGTAAGATCAGCCTCCTCAAAAACAGTCCCCCTTGTGGTTAACTATGTCTTTATTTTCGGGGAGCTAGCCGTTTTGTCGGTGGGACTTCTTGACTCTGAGCAGATTTTCTAGCCACTGGAAAACTTCAAAATCAGACTGCACAGACTCTGGAAAAAATTCTGTGCCCACTATCCCAACCATACCACAGAACTTCCAGACACTAGAGCACGCTATGACTAAATTATCCGGACTCTGGGTGGGGCTCTAATCAGACCGTGCCGATTCTAGACGGGGTCCTGATGGGACTGTCCAGACCGTAAATAGTGATGCCAAATTCTAAGGAGCGGTCGCATTTTAACCCCCCGTGCACAAACCAAGTTGATTTGATCAGGGCAGGCTTGGGTCGCACAACTCGTTCTGGGTGGCTCTCCATTTTTTTGGAATTTGGTCATTGTCTGTGTTATGTTTTGTTTGATGTCTACTTCTTGAGTCAAGTATCTGGTCCCGAAGGAAACATACTTTTTCGCCAATTCTCCTTATTCCTTGAATTGGGAACCCTCCAAAGAATACCTTTCCCCTGTTTGTAATTTCTTCTGTATTTTCCTTCTGTCTCTCTTTCGTTTCTTTCTCTCATCCTCCACTTTCCTTAGATGGGTTACCATCGTCGATACCAGACTAATATCTTGCAAGATTCTGCAAGAATCTTCCAAAAACTGTCTATCTTAAGAGATCTGGCAGCAACATTGTTATCTTGTAAGGTCTGGCAGAAAAATGGTTAGCTTCGTGCAAGATTGGGTCGTTCGTGCAGGTTCGTGCTCCTCTGATTGGCCCTCAGCCATGCAGCAATTTGATTTTAAGCAGAAATTTCCTATGATTCAAATGTGCAGTTTCCTAAGAAACATAATAGAAAAACGATTTTGTGTCTGGAAATATAATTTATCTGAAAAAAATGCAAATTATTTTATTGAGCAATATTATCACAAAATAACAAAATAACTTACTGTGTAAAATTGTGTTGCTTCGAATTTATCTAGATACGTTTAGAGGAACCTTTCTGAAATAAATGTGATATTTTTATTTACATCATGAGCATTTCCAAACAATTCAGTTCAGCTCATTGCGATTACTTGTCAATGTTCAAAAATATAATCAATCAATGCTTGCCACTTTTATTTTTTTACCAATTTCTAAGGACTTTAGAAGAGCTTTCGAGCAAATCTCTTGCTGTCAGAATTAATCATATTATTGATTTCATCTTGTAGAATCTTGTGCAAAGATATGGCTATATCAAAAGCTTCTGTCAGAAAAAAGTATCTTTTAAGATTGGTACGAAAAATGTATTCATGCAATATTCTGGCAGAATTTGTCCAAATGTTGCACGATAATCATCCGATTTTGACCGAAGAAAAATTGCACCCATTTTGATGTTTAATTTCTCGCATAGTTTCACAGGAACCCGTTACTGCAGATCAATCTTCTTGATTGATAATTTTGTGTCTCGTTTTGGCTGATTTTCATTTTTTGCTTTTCTGGAATCAGTTTACATATCACTTTACTTTTGATTCGAAATGCTATGCCAAAATTTTAGAGAGTCAGTTTTCACACAAGAGTGATTTTTCAGTTTCAGTAATACCTTTAAATAAATAATTAAATTTTTGACCCTGGCATCTTGCAGTTTTTTGCTAATTTTTTAATAAACCTTTTTTTGACCTCCTTCAATCTTGTTGATGACGGTTTCAGGCAGGAGTCAATTTGAGAAACAAATTTCGTGAAATCAATAATAGTTTGAAAATTTGAGACCACACAAGTTTTAAATTGTGCCAAAATTTTTAATTGTGCATTTATCAATCTCCCTGATTATTCACTGGTCGTCTTTTGAAAATGAAATTGAAATCAGTTTTAGAACTTTTTTCATGTTTTTGGATTTTTATTGGGTAAAATTCGTCAAGTGGCGCAATGATGGTAGAGCAAGGATTAAAACATAGTTAATTTTCGTTTTTCTGACATTTTTTCAAAAAAACGAACTTCGTTTTGTTCTCAAATACAACACACTTTTTACCAATCATTAGACATGTTCATATCTTGACGATGGAATGGAACTAACAAAATAAATTGTTTTTAGAACCTCATTAAAAATTTCCCCAAACAAAAAATTCTAAAGAGTTTTTGTTGCAACGTTTCAGCTCTAGATATCTGGCTGGCTAATTTTTTCTTGACCGAAAACTTGGCCAAAAATGTATCAATGAATTTCGCTATTTTTATTTTGTTGAACTACAATTAGTCAATTGTGACCATTCAAATTTTTTTCAATAATTCAGGAAAGTAAAAAACCATAACAAGAACATAAAGCATTACTTTAATTTAGTGTTGTTTTTCAGCGGATCCAACAGTTTTTGTGAACTGTTTCTCGAAAAGTATCTGTTTAGCTCATTTAAATTATGTTGTCGTGCAATTGGTGTTTTTCCCAGTTTGTCTTTTTGGTTTTGATCAGATTATCGAGAAAAATATGTTAATGTGTACTTTTTCAGAAAATAGTCGTTATTCTTTTTTTCTGTTCATCGGCAAAAACTGTTATTTCCAAACTAACAATTAAAACTGTTTAATTGTTAGGACAAAATCCTTTTCCTGATGAACTTAGCAGGCATATAGAAAATATTTATGGAAAAGATCATATTAACATAAGTATCACTTCAGCTTCAATGTTTTTTAAATTTAGTTGGGTGACCCAAGTAAACTTGACAATTTTGTGCTCGATCCAGTTCAATCTAATTATAATGACGCGGCAATTAATAGATTTTTCCGCATTTTTCGCTTTCAGTCAATTTGAAAGCAACTAATGTGTTTTAATCGCGGCACTTCAATTTAAAAGAAATTGCTCAAAAAAGATATAACTTTAAGCTACCATTAAACCTGTTACAAAAGTTTCTGAAAAATTTTCTCTGCACAGAATTCTTTTCTAGCAGGTTCCAAACGCAAATTTCACTCTAAGTAACATGCAGGTATATCTACTAAAAATGAAGGTAAATTATTTTGAACTGGGCATTGATTTGGGCATTCCTACACAAAACCTAGCTTGGGAAAAATTATGTAGAACCTTTTTGATTAAGGAATTTTCCTTTCCGTTCGCGAAAGATGAATAACAAACACAAAAACGCATTTTAGAGACTATTTTCTCAAGAAGAGAGGAGACCATGTATGCTATCTTTTCAAGCGCTACAACGTACTGTCAGGTTTTGATTTATACTTTGACGCTCTTGTAAAAGAGATCATTGATGAGATTAAAAAAGTTTCTCCTTTGAGTTTTCTTGATGTTGACAGTAACAGGCTGAACACGCGGGCATCCATTAAGTCATTCATCCCTTTGCCAAATTCAAAACAGAGACTCAGAAAAAATCCTTGAGACTTTCAATCATAAAATTGTTCAACTACCTTGCTAACGAAAGTCTGTTACCCAAACAAGTATCTAGAAACGAAAATTTTTCGATTCGATATAAACTTAGGGAATATTATTTTTGGATAATAAAGATGTTTTTGATATGTTTTATTAGGTATTGCACATTTTTTCTCTGTGCAACTCTTGTAGAGTCATTTGACTCGTATGGTGGCCACGGTGGTAAATTGATTAAACTTAAAAGTCTGTATAAAATTCTCTGTATCGTCTATCATCTGAATTTAAATCTTAGCTAAACAATTTCTCGACATGCAACTTTTCTGGACATTTTTGCTTCATGATTATCCATTAAAAACTGAAAATAAATTGCAGTAATTTACCTGAATGGTATGCAGATGAAAAAACTGGGAAAATTGTACCTACTCGCGGCTTTACGTGTACACTGTTCAGATGAATTAACCTGCACATTATTTAGAGTGCTGTTGCTAACTGAGCAATATTGATTTGCAAAATAAATGCTTTTTTGCAAATGGTGGAGGGAGAATGACACTATGACAAGAGTTGGTTTCAAGGTTTTACCGGGAAATAATGCAACAGTTATGGCGTATAGGAGTTATGAAATAATGTTTTACTACTACGCTCCCGCAGATGTTAGACGTGAATGCAAGTAAGGACTCCACAATTGCTTCAAGATTACAAAAACCAATCAATGATTTATTTCACGCCTGTAAAATTATTGAGTTATAAAAAGCCTTAGAGTTGTTCTTTGTGTATTCTTCGAGTTAATCATTTGAGAAGTTTTCGGTCTTTTAATTGAGTATAAATGTCATCTAGCCAAATCCAGCTCAGGTAAGTGGGTACAGGGCATTAGTGGCAATTCCACAGTTGTTGTTTCTATTTCTGGCCATCTTTATGTACCCACTCTCTCCCCAGTTCACTCCCCATGAATTCTTCGCCAGCCAGTAGTCTTGACCCTGAAACAGTTTGATCAAAATTGAATGCATGTAAGAATATGGCACTAGACTTAAGATGTTCGGCTAAATAGAGAAAGGGCGCTAGGAATCGGAGCCCAACTTTCGCAGAGCGCAAGAAAAAAAGATAATCAAGGCGGGATGGCTCAATATGCCGCAAAAAACTGGCTTTTAAGTGATGCGTTCAAATCTGGCCAATCAGAGCTCGTACAAAATTCTGCTTTAATTCTCATTTTAGGCCTCTCCGCTGTACGCCATTTTGTATTCATTTAAAATAGTATGTAGCAGTTACAATAAAGACAAGCAGTCAGTAGGAAATGAAGTATGTCTTATTTAGTATAAAACCTGAAAAAAAAACAAACATCAGAACTGATTGATTTTTTGGGTACGAAAAACTAGAAACAATTAAGATGAAATGCGCGACAATTATGGTAACAACCACTGATTTGGGCGCACCTGTTCTGTTCCGTAACCCACAACGAGAAGAGTGTGGTCCAGATTATTCGAAGAACAGTCTGGCTCGTAGTAGACCACACCAGTGTACAACTGGAAACTGAAGTGACTGGCATCTACGTACACAGCCACTGGACCCACCAATGCAACTGCTATTTGAAGTGCTTGCTCATTGCCTGTTACATATAAGAAAACAGTAAACACATAGATTCATAACCCTAGAGCGGGCCGCAGAAATGCCTGTCTGGTGTAAACTCTTAGTATTGTTTGACATTTTAGCTCCAGAAGACAATGGGAACCAATTAATTTAATATATAACAAACTAGCAGCATCTCTTCTGCCCATTACATGAATTGGTTTGCAACTTTTGTCTATAACAGTTTTCCAGCAAACTTTCTTGGAACTTTTCACCGAATAACAGCAATTTTTTGCAAACTTCACCCCGGAAACGGTTTTAACCAATTGTTCATAGTTGAACTGAACCACATTCCCACAAGTAGGTACAAAAGATCAACAACTGCTTTTTCGGTCAGAGAAAATAAAAAAATTAAAAAAACAACTTTGCAATAAAATCCAAGATATCTTTACACCCAGCATAAGCAATAGTTGTTAATTGTTCTATCAAAACTCAGGAACTCCTTTAAAAAAGATACCAAACATTTATTTCATACTTTTTTATAAATCGGAATTGGCCAGAATTTTTAGTGAACAGATTTTTTAATTACTGTTTAGCCAGCATAGCAGTTTCTGTAATTGCTTAGAAAGGATAACAAAAACGATATTTATTTCGTATGAGAAAAAAATCGAAAAGCAAAGATGTGTTATTAAAGGAAGGTATCAGTTTCTGCAATAATTTTTTGTGAAGATCTTGGTGTTCATTGGCGGTTTCCTTGTTTATGTTTTGTAAGAAAAAAGAGTTTAAAAATGTAAAATTGTAGCGAATAAAAATGTAAAATTGTCTTTTTGCTAACTTAAATTTTAACTTCAATTTATATAAATGTTTGTAAAAACTTAAGCAAGTACTTTCAAAAATTGGTTCAAGCCTTCCTCTGACAAAGTTTGAGTTGAGAAATCAATTTAAAAGGCAGTGGAAAGATTATGACAAAAAAATACCAAATTTTAAAGCATAGGAAACCAATTTTTTTGTTATGGAGCTATCTTAAATGGCAGGCATCTTTTTTTTTAACAGAAACGAATATTTGGAAGCTAATAATGTAAGTAATGTCCATGCGTGTTTTTTCTGAAGAATATGCTGAAGAAACCTCAAATTGATGGCTCAATTTGAGATACTGCGGAAACATAGCAATTAGCCATTGTTTCGTTGGGCAAACTTTTGTTCGTGTGATTGACTCAAAAACTATTTCCACCCTTTAAGGTTTTGTTCGCGTAATTGTATTGTACGTAAAATTGTACGATTTTCCTATCCATTACAGGACAGTCATAATAAACCAAGCTTTACTTGCATGTTATAGAATAAAAAAATTCTTAGCTTATCAAAAACGCCCGCTTTACGATAAACAAGACTGGAGTTCAATTTAATATTTTACAAAATTTATACTAGTGAGTTTCACCTAATATGCAGCTTAAATTTAATGTTGACTTATATATTTTTTGTTGTGAAATTAAACAGTTTACGTAATTTTGAGCTTGATGTAAATGCGAATCTGATAAAATTGAGTTAACAGTTGAACCAATGATTTTTAACCAAGTTTTACGATAAGTTACTGCAAACTATAGTACACGTTTTTTATAAGGCCGTGCGGTTTGACTTTTGAGATAAATTATAGGTGCATTCCACGTTCAGATCAGCTCAGGTTTGTATGGTAACTCTTTTTTACAAGCGTAGTCATCAGCTTGTAATTTGGGTGAGGTAAATATACAAATCGGTAGCCATAGCATTACTTTGTCATGACCTTTTTTTTACATTTTCTCAAATAATAGATCAATTTTAAGTGGTTTTAAATTTCAGCAGCATTTTTAGATGTCAATGTTTGAAAAACGGAAAGAATACTTCAGAAAGTTATTAGGAAAACCGAAAAATCCAAGAGCCACTTTTACTCTATGGATCTTGCAAATGAATTTGTAACAAATTTCTCTCGTCTGCATTTAATTCCTGGGTCGAGATGTCAGTGACGTTTCCGCTCATTTTAGTGGAAAAAATGTGTTGAAGACGTTAGAATTAGATAAAACAGCCACTGAATGCGCTGAAATGTAATGAAATTTCGAGAATACGCGGAAACTTTAAAAATTCAGCGCAAGTTCAACACATTTCTTACATAATTTTACTACCTTTTCAGCACATTTCCAGCTTTAGTTTCAAAACCACTTTCAGCACTGTTCTTACAAAATTTAAATGCATCCTTTCCTAAAATTCAGCGCCTTTCAACGCATTATTATTATGTAGGTTATTTGTGCCCCGTAAACTTTTCCACCTAATTCGACATTATTTTGTTAATCATTGTTCTATAAGAAATATGCTGAAGAACGCTTATATGCGTTGAAATTATGTAAGACACGCGCTGAATTTTCAGTGCATATCTTTCATAATGTCAGCGCACATCGGCACTTTTCAGTGCGTTTCTTGCGAAACAATTCATTAATAAAAAAACAAACTAAATAATTAGAAAGTCAGGATGCGATGGTGTAATGGATTTCCATTGAGCAATTTGATTGGACTAAAAAAGAATGAAAAGCAAGGCAGTTACAAAAAGGAGAAAAGAGAACAGCACGAAAAAAGAAAAAGGATAAAAAACCAAAGTCTGCAAAAATTGAATAAGGGAAAAAAGGAATGAAGGAGAAGCGAGTCAATTTCATTCGAAAACAGTGGGTTTAATATTCACATTACGCATTTACTCTATCTCCAAAAACCAGTTTTGCAACCTTATTTAAATCTTTCACAAGTTAGGCAACGAGCCCCCGTTGGTTGCTGAGGTTAAACTCTAGTAGCCAGACCACTCCGCTTTGAATGATAACAATAAGAAAACGTTTCGTCAATAAGAGATTTATTTCACTCACCAAAAGCGTTTTTATGTAGTTAAAAAAGCACAAGTTAAGCATTCAGATTTGAAGGATAAATCTGGGTTAGAGATACACAGCAAAGCAAGTAAACAACATGGTGGGGCAAGAGTTATGCCTAAAGTTATAAATAATTTTCGTCAATAACCACGTCTTCAGAAAAGAGGTTTTGACTGAATTATGAATTTTACCGAAGTTCATAGCCAAAATCTTCGCAGTAAAATAGACGATAGAGAGGGCCAAATACTTTTTTATAGTTTCTCACCTTGTCTTAACCAATTGCGTTTACTCTTCAAGGAACAAAATTCCGATATTCTATCTGTTTTCGTCACCGACAGTACCTCACCTCATTTTGAACGAACTAAAGCAAAAATTCAGATGTCAAACACAACACTCACTTTTGCAGCACAATATTCATTTATATTACCAATTGCAGAATAATTTGTTCTTTACTTTTTATCACTTGTCAATAAATGGATTACAATAGATACAGGAATTATGAATTATGTCTCAACTAAAAAAAGAGGAACAAGAACAAACAGTCTACTTGAAAATTTTACATTTGGACGTCTTTGATTAACTCTCAAGATAATTGAGGGATTCTTTGAATTTATTTTTCGAAAAAACGAACAAATTTAGTTGCAGAAAGTAACAATCAGCCGTACACTCAAGATGACGACTGCGATGAATCACCTATTTCACCACACTAAGTTGATTGGGGACGTTCCGTTGTGCTTGAGTTTGAGGAAACATCGACTTCTCAACAAAAACGAAAACGTCAACAGATAAGTTATATCGATGCTCCTAATACAGGTTTGTGAAAAACGAGTAAATTTTTGACAGTTAGCTTATAGCTGTAGACTCTTTCATTTCTCATTGCATCATTGTAAATGCATGATTTTAAAAAAACAGAAACAATGGTAGTGAAAATACAGCCTTGTATATAAGTTGACAAATTTAGTGGAAATTTAGGAGAATCTTTTGACGACTTACGCTCCTCCATTGAATCCGCAGTAGCATAAGCAGGAATTGACTATGTTCTAAGAACGTAGATTGTGAGAATGAAATTAGTTAAGAGTGCTTTTAGGTTTTCTAACGGCCTTCCACAAGCAGTGAGCAACGATTTCGACCAACTAATGGATAGATTGGGTCGCCGATATAACAATACAGATAACGGAGCATTCCATGTCTTAAGATTTAACGGGAAAATTTTCGACTCGAGCAAAGAAATAGCCGAGGTCTTCTTAGTTGCATTTCAAAAATTAGCGGATCTAGTTTTCCCAGACAATGTTGCCACAGGAGTTAATAGAGCTCAGGAGTGGACTGATCGAATAAAAGAGACGTTCATACAAGGAATGCCGTTAAAATATAAAAGCAAGTTTTGAAAGCACCAGCCGCTGTAGACCAGTTATGCGACAGAATCAAAACAGAAATGTGGGCCTCTAACACATATCCCGAAACCAGCTACCTTGCTTATTTCAATGCTTTGCAATCAGAGGCTAACCAAAAGTAAGACGCCTTCTTCAAAAAACTAGACAGGTTGGTAGACAAAATGTCCAAAATAAGTTCAAGAATCAATGAAGCTTCTGCAACCATCGTTGTGACTGTAAATCCACAGCCACAACAGCAACAGCCCACATATGCACCAAACTGCCGTACTAATGCGACACAAAGTTCGTCAATGCGTCAATATGATCCTCAATTCCAAAATTTGTACAGAAATTCGCTTCCGAAGGACCACAACCAGAGAGGAGATATCCACGAAGTCCAACACACGCACGAGACAAAGGTCGTAACTGTGATTGCAGAGGTCATACTCAGGGACAGTGCTGGCAAAGACCAGCTCCAAGAGTTGGAGAAAACATTCTATTCCAACGTCAACAAAAAAACTAACTCAACCACGGAACTGCAGCACAAAAACCTCTCAAAAATCAACCACAATTAGATATGCATTTTTTTCTATAATTTCTCTAGATGAGGATTTCTCTAGTGACCAAGCCTCAGCCATTTTTGTAGCACGCCCATTTTTTATTAAACTTGCATTTGGATCAAACTGTAAACAACTAGCTCTCATTGACACAGGCGCGTTTTGTAGCGCAATGTCGCAATGAACGTTTCACAATAAAATTAATTTGAACCCCTCTATATACTTCCAAAAGCATAACCCGCCCAAATACAAAGTCTCGGTGACATCCCGTGCAAAAGATGACGTAGTCTTTCAAGTCGTTTTAAAGTTCCAATTGGGCAATAAAAACTTTCTGGACAGATTTCTCATCTTACCAGATACGAAAGATATTCTTTTGGGATTACCCGTTCTTGATAAAAATAACGTAGTGGTAGACTGCAAACGACGCTTTCTTCGCTTTCCTGATTTCACATTTTTTTTTCATTCTCTTAGAATTGAAGGCTAAGAAAAGAAAAAACTGTGAAATGCAGAAAACAATTTCTCACAAATTTGAGAGGATTCATTTGATTTGTGTCCCTCATCATGACACATGATTCTTGTACACTGTCTAGATGGAGAGGATTTGAAAGAATTTACAGGTTTGATTGATCCAAACAAAGAATTTGATAAAGCATAGTTTGAGTATCACCAGTGCAATTGAGACCACTCATGATAAAGGTCGAATATGTCTGGGCCTCCTTAACAGATCAGACACAATGGTTGAAAATCCTTCGAAAGAGATGTTAGCCGAATTTGAATTAGTTACCCCATATCAAGCAAAGTTCATCATTCCAAAAGATCCAAAGCTGCTAAGGTTGGGAAATGACACTGAATGCGACAAAATTCTGAACGAAACAATCCTAGCATCAGTAAGCAAAGGTCAAGCTCCCAAAAGAGTACCATGCAATTTCTGGTTTCCAACTCTAGAAAACTGTCAAAACCCTGATTCCCTTACAGGAATAGAAATACAAATTTATGAGTCTTTAGTTAAATTCAGAGAGCAGGAAGGACTGAATCCTGAAAATTCCCCAGAACAGGAAAAACAATTTTTTCAAAGGTTTTCATGGGATAAATCATTTATTTCGGCTTCGGAACGTTCACAGATTGAAGCTTTGTTGAAAAAAGTTCACACAATTATTGCCAGACATAGACTAGATGTGGGTCGCAATGATGACTTCAAAGTTCTTCTAACGCCTGAGCATGACAAGCCAGTTTACTCACAGAGTCCAACCACAGCAATCCATATCCGGGACGAGCTCTTAACTGAATTGGCTTTACTTTAGTATTATGGAATCATAACGACCATACCTTTTTTCCAAATACTCTTTTCCAATTTTTGCTCAACAGAAACCAAGTGGAACACTGAGACTCCTAATCGATTAAAGGAAAATCAATTGCCTTCTCCGATTCGATTATGACTCCAATAATTTCCCAATTTCAACACTTGCCGATGCAGGAGCACACCTCGCGGGAACAAAAATGTTCTGTAAGCTAGATTGTAGCCAAGCCTACTTTGCACTCAAAATGGCAGATCAACGCTCAGCTGAGCTTCAAGCATTCAATTTTGCATCTCCAACCTATGCATTCTTACGATTGGCACAAGAACTAAGTCGAGCAGTGAGCACATTTAGTTTCTTCATGAGACAAAAGCTGGATCCTTGTATCATAACTGAGTAGCAGAAATGATTGACAACCTTTAGTGCATCTTCAAATGCATTCAAATTGCAGGACTAAAACTCTTTCCCAAAAAGTGTGAGTTTGGAACCGAATCTATTGTATTTTTGGGACAAACAATAACTTCAGAAGGTGTTCAAACCACAGAAGAAAAAATGACAAATTTCCTCGAAAAGCTACATATTCCCCAAACCGAGAAACAAGTCAGACGCTTCATCGGTTTCTTGCAATTTTACAATTGTTTCATACCTCATCTTTTTGAATAACTTCTACCATTCTACAAACTATTACATAAAGACCATGACATTGTAATCGAAACAATCCATCAGGAAATATTTGAAGAGTTGAAACATGAACTAAAACGTATTTGCCAAATGACATTGAGGTTACCAAAAGTTGGTTGTTGGTATGTTATTCTTGCTGACGCATCATATCATGCAGCAGGGTTTGTCTTAATGATAGAAGATTACGTTTTTAACAATGCAGGTAGGGAACTGAAAGTCTATAGCCCAGTTACATTCGGATCCAAAATCTTTCAGCCTGCACAGCTGAAGTTGTCTATCTACGCAAAAGAGTTTCTTGCAGTCCACTTCGCATTCGATAAATTTGCCCAGATAATCTGGGGCACTGCAAAACCTGTTCTTGTTTAAACAGACAACCGGTCTCTCAGACGCTTTTTCCAGACCTTGGCAAACGCAGACCTTGGAAAAGCAGACCTTGGAAAGTTGATCACTGAATCTGAAAAGCTACTTTCTTCCACTACGCTCAAAACAAGAGAAAAACGAGCAATTGGAAGGTCTCTGGGCATTGGAGCAGGAATAATGGGCATTGGTTTAGGACTAGCGTCAGGTGAATCATTTTTCTTAAGAATCCTTGATGGCTGCAACAAGCTCGGAAGTCAAAACAGGAATGCAATACTTACAACTGATAATTAACAACATCTGTTAACAACATCAACATGAAATGAAAAGAATCAACTAGAACTATTGACAACAAATTTTTTATTCTCAGTGAAGAGATAAGTGACATGAAAAAACAGCAGCAAGACATCACAATTGTGCAAAACTCGAATTTTGAAATTCTCCAAAACCAGATGTTGGCCATAGAAAAGGTTGTCCACGAGTTACGAAATTGCGATCATTTTTTTGCGCCAACAGATGAAACAGCATCTCTCTAGTATTTCGTCAATTTTGAACTCCCCTTAAACAAGCATTAGATCATACACACTCGCACTAGACATTTTTTCGAAAAAAACCTATAAACCTCTCAGCCATGGGGAATGGAGTTTTACAGCTTTCTATCATCTCAAAAGAAAACCTACACGAAATACTATTGGCATTAATGACAAATGAAATCGAAAATGGAAGTAGGTTAAATTTAGCAATAACACTCACAGAAAGACTGACGTAGTATGAAAGCAAATTACTTCAGAAAATTGAATCCAACGAAGCCCGAATATTTTGCACTTTTTCTGTTCCACTAGCGTCAAAATCCACACTACTTACGGTATACGAAGCAATCCCAATACCGATGCCATTGCAGGATGGTACTGCAAACATATAAAAATCGGAGGAGCGACATATCGCGACAACTGAAGACCAGAGCGAGAAAGCAGCGGTATCAAAAAATGATTCAGAGAAAAACGTTGGTTCAAAGGCTTACAAGATATGCAAACAAACATTCGCAATGGAAGAAACAAGCTCAACATGCTTAGGAGCTCTGCTAATGCAAGACCAGTATCGATCGCTAGAGTATTGCGACTTGAAATCAATAAAGTTACCTTTGAAGGTGAAAGCAAAAAACCTACGCTTTGGTGGATGGCTTATCACATCTGCGCATTCTAACTTCAAACTACAAGAAAGACGAAAGAATTCCAGCTTACCCATGCCAGTGAAAACCCATGAAGCCTGCGCGTTTTGTATAATAACCATCAGATGCGGACACAAAATTCAAAGACCAAGCATTCACCTCACGTGTGATTTGGAAACTTGTTGCAAGGAACCAGCTCAGTGGGCTGACGTTCAACTTTCCAACCCACTCTATGATTTTTTCAACAACTTTCCAGAGCTTGACAGCTTTCCAAACCTAACAGAAATTGCAACAGCTTGCATTAAACTCTTTCAAAAGGTACAAAAGCTGATAATTTGCCTGCCAGAGGAGCAGAACAGCAACCTTGTGCAAATTAGCGCCCTTACACAACCGATAACATTCCAGACGCAATAACTCAGAGCCACACTAACAGAACATATGTCAGGTTTTACAGCAATCAAGATCTCACTCATTCCCCTTCCGATTAATCCTGGAGGGACAAGCAGTAAAGACAAAACCAGTCTCTGCAGTTTCCGAAGAGGACTACAATTATTTGATGGTACACCCTGACCACAAAATTTACAAGAAAAAGTCGTTATTCCTGAACGACAGTTTCAGATACCAGTATCAGAAGTACCATCTAGAATTTTGCAAATTCATCATAATGAACTGTACCCAGGCATGGTTTAATGATTTAGCTAAATGCATGACCTCATAACTTTTACATGATAGCCTGAAATTAATCTTTAAAAAAAGAAGTTCATGACTGTTAAGTTGTGGTTGGCTTCTCAGTGCGACGAAGAAAAAATGTTCCGTGGTTGCAAAAAAAGTTCATTGTAGAACGCGTTGAACTTCCCATTCTATCTTTCATTGCATTCTTAACTTCAAGCATTATTATTTTATCAGAAGCAGTAAAATTGTAAATTTCATTTTTTTAGAAAAGAAGATGGATCGGCATTTGCTTACAAGACGAATGAAGTGCCAATTTCAATCAGTAGGCAAGTAATTGACTTCCATTGAACAATTTGGTTGGACTAAAAAAGAATGGAAAGCAAGGTAGATACAGAAAGGAGAAAAGAGAACAGCACGAAAAAAGAAAAAGGATAAAAAACCAAAGTCTGCAAAAATTGAATAAGAGAAAAAAGGAATGAAGGAGAAGCGAGTCAATTTCATTCGAAAACAGTGGGTTTAATATTCACATTACGAATTTACTCTATCTCCAAAAACCAGTTTTGCAACCTTATTTAAATCTTTCACAAGTTAGGCAACCAGCCCCCGTTGATTGCTGAGGTTAAACCTTAGTAGCCAGACCACTCCACTTTTAACGATGAAGGTAACATAACCATAAAAAAACGTTTCGTCATGAGATTTACTTCAAGAGCATTATTCACGCAGTTAAAATTAGCACAAGTAAAGAATTCAGATTTGAAGGATCAATCTTAGTAACAGATACACCGCACAGCAAGTATACAACAGATGGCACACTGGATTGGGATAACTAACAAACAAAAAACAGGGTTCGAGACTCAGGCAAAGTGAAAAGAGTTTAACAATGAGCTGAAATTTTTAAAATTTCCGTGGAGTTCGGCGTGTTTCTCACAAAAGTTCAGCGCACTTCAACGCATTATTATGTAAGGTATTTGCGCCGATAATTGGGGAAATTCAGCGCATTTCAACGGATTTCCTTTATAATTTTCAGAAATTTTCTCGACCCGGTTGCTATTTTTCGTATTTTTACGCCTCTAAGCTCTACCTACAATACCGCGAACCGTTTATATGCAGAAGAAGGGAAACGCAACCAAAAACATATGGACTGATCAACTTGATTAAAGAGTTGTTTTTAAAAGTGCTCAGGAGTTTCAGTTTACTCCAAAAAAATTTACGTCAAATTTGATCCAACATTAAGTTTCTACATAAAACTGTTGTGGTAGCACTGCTCTCGAGTGGGGTCTGCCCACTCGTTGGGTGAGACTGAAAATGGTCTCACTGGCTGAAGACACTCACACAAAGAAATGAATTCATCAAACGGAACTAGACTTAGTTGGAGGCTATTTTTATGGAAATGTTATTGACTCGTCATAACTAAGCCCAGCGGTAAGATTAGCCTCGAGGCAACAAATAACACTTTTACCAATTTTATTTTTTACATTTCAACAATTTTACACGCCACATCCACCACTTTAAAAAATACACAGTTAGCCACTTTGCTAACGAGCAGAAACAAATTTTACAATTATTACAAGTTACAACTTACAAATTTCTCGTCATCATTCCAAGCAGTCAAATTTTTTTTACAAATAGTACGGCAGTATTTAATATACAATATTAAACTTTTAAAAAACATTCTCTGAGACAAACGGTATTGTTGACTATACAACCAAACCTCTCAAGAAAAATCTCTAGCAACACATGATAATTGTCAGATGGTACTTGAGCTGAATTATCACAATTAAATGAAAATACTTAACCGATTCTGCTATCAAATGATCTTATTTTTAATTATGCGAAGCCTCATTCTCTTTAGTCGACCAGACACTAAAAATCGTTTTTTAATCTATTTAATTGTTTGTTTTGAATTAAATTTGTTTTCATTTCTTTCAAGTTCTCGGTTACTAATAGTTTTTTATTATAGCATGCCCGGGTTTGCATCTGCTTATCACTACCCGGGTCGAGGTTTAGCGGTGAATTTTCGTAAGAAATGCGGTGAAATGCGGTGAAAAAAAATAATTTTCACCGCGTATTTCTTACATCTTTTTGCGGTGAATGCGGTGAATCGCGGTGAATTATTTCTTTTCACCGCGTTCTCAGTATTCTTACAAAAAAGAAGCTTCCCCAGACGGGTTCGAACTTTTGCCCTCCTGCATGCCTTCCTCTGCTCAGTCCACTGCGCCAACTGTCACTTACATCTTAGCAATTTCTTGTGAATTCAAATCAGATTGAGTAACTTTTGGAAATCATATGCGGTGAATTTTTGTAAGAAATGCGGTGAATATCGCGTTGAATGTTTGTAAGAAATGCGGTGAAATGTGGTGAATTATTTTTTTTCACCGCATTCACCGCAATCACCGCATTTCTTACATTAATTTGCCATAATAGTCTATGCGGTGAATTTTTGTAAGAAATGCGGTGAATTTGGTGGTGAATTTTTGTAAGAAATGCGGTGAAAAACGCTGAATTATTTCTTTTCACCGCATTCACCGCAATCACCGCATTTCTTACAAAAATTCACCGCATTCACCGCATTTCTTACGAAAATTCACCCAAAAACCTCGACCCGGGTAGGGAAGATATGATGCTTCGCTGATTTTTACTCTAGACTTTACTGCCGACCAATTTGGTAGTTTTCATTATTTCAAGAACTCAATACCTTTAGGAACTTGAATGACAGTGGATATTGTGGCTGTCACTGGTTTTCCCTCCGCTTCGCATTTTCCTTTGGGCGACGAATAGTCGTCCTGGCTGATGGAGCCATTGGCCTCAATGTAATCCAAGCCAGATACCACAGAAGGAAAGCCAGTCACACAGTCTACCAGTTGGGCTTCACTTAATTTTACCAGATCACCTAAAACCACCACTTGCTGTAAAAAAGTCAATCATGCCCTTGAAAAGCACAGCCAGAAATGTTGGGAATGAAAAAAGCTGCTGATAACCAGCTTCTGCTAATACTGCTAATGCACATAAACTGAAGGTCAAAACTCCCATCGTATTGCCGCTGCAATTACGGAAACCAAATGATTAATATTACTATATCATTCTGTCAAAACTACCTATGGTTTAGAAAAAAAATGTGACTTGCTCGCCATATGTTAAGTCTTATTTCAAGCCATTTGACAAAGACCTGCACGTCTGGGCCAGCAGTTGCCCAAAATTTCTGTGCTCCTGAGCACGGCTAATCATAGCGCGACAACTTTATTGTTTTGATAACTCGATTAACAATGGCCTAAATGTAACAATTTAAAAGGTATCCATAAGTTTCATCGGCGCGAAAATTTAAAGATCCGTCTAGTCTAGACATAGATTAACTGATATGGGATATTTTACACATTGCATTTGAACAAGTTTTCCCACTGCCTTAAATGGCAAGTACTGCCTGAGAACGTGTCAATCGTATGCACCGAGAGGCATTAAGTTGGTTAGCAATAATAAATAATGATGGGTAGGTCGACGTTATTATCGAAATTTATGGTTTGCATACCTTGATAAAAGTGTGGAGTGAGCAATTTTAAAGCAACAATTCAATTCCAAATAATTTCCATTATCAATTGTTACTTTATTAAGATCGGGTACGGAATTTCCATTTAAGTTATCGACTTGGATTTGAGTGTCATAGCAAATTACAGTCTGAAAATTACCCGAGTGCCACAGCTAAATCCGAGCACCATAATGTCGTACTTTTATTGCCTACAACTATTAAATAATATAGTAGTGGCGAATGCAAAGTAATCCGATAGGCAAGCAAGCCGACAGAAAAGCAAGCCGAAAGTTATGTAATAGTTATGTAATCTATCAGAAATAATACATGGTCAGCCGTTACAATCAATACTGCGCGTAGTATTATAGTGCATAATGTTTTCCAATGCACCAAAGAAACAAAAATGCGTCAATTTTTAGACATCTAGTGGGTACGGGCCTCAGCAGACCGCTGTCCATGGCCATGCCTCTCATCCGCTGTGGGATGTAATCCGGAAATAGCGGGCCGGTTATCGCGGCGAAGCGCGCCCACCGACCCGCCAGGGGCAATTTAAAATACGGGTATCCGTAAATTTTTCGGCTTACTTGACCTCATTTTCAAAATTCGGCTTGCTTGCCTATCGGCTTGTTTGACCGCCACCTATAGTAGTATACAAGCTCTTTATACTTAAGCTAGGTTGTAGGCAATTACCATAAAGCCCATCTAGCTTATTAGTTACAACTTGCTACCCAAATAAATGTTACAAGAACCCACGCGGAAGTTCGAATTGCCTATAGAGCAAACCTTGATGGTGAATGTTAAGTTGAGCTTATTATTTTTATGCAGAAAATATTAGTCAAAAATTAGGACAAGCCATTTTAATTTTTGACATAAACAATGTGCTGGCCACCCAGAAAAAAACAGATCCTCAATAGAGTGATTCATCGCTGATCTGCTTTGGCGACCAACTACGGGTACTCGATATTTCACAAAAAGTCTTATTTTCTTGCTCTGTTTGAAAACAAACCTTTATTTCACTGTTTTATTAACAAGTGCTTAATCAATCCAAGCGCAGGGATCAGTTGAAACTGAAATGAATGTTATGTTCTAAATTCTTGTTCAAAATATCACCGTAAAATATTGACCTTGATAAGCAGCAGGAGCTAGCAATTGGCGTCATTTAACGCAATAACTGAATGCTCAAAAAGACGAAATATATATCTTTTAGGGTTTTTATTTGATTTTGAAGTCATATTTTGACTTAGATATCTTAAAATGAACATAGTGGTTCTATCTGAAAAAGACAATCTAGAGCAGTAAGCCTAACGTTTGCGCAATTGTTGAGAACCAAGAGAAGATAAAATGCTTCGCGAGAAAAGATTGAATATGCTTATTGAAATGTTTTCCCGACATTTGTTTTCAGTTATTTTGTTATTGGAATTTGTGATGGCAATCTCTTTTATGCTGGAGAATGTGGGAAGAGCTTCAATTTGATATGATAATTTGAATAGAACAAAAAATATGAGATGATATAAATTTGATTATTATTTCATAGACACGAATCAAATAAAGTCTTGGAATAATTGAATTTTTAATACAGGCCTGTCTGAAGAAGCATAGCTATAGATTTGCACAACACACGGGTGGTTAATCTGGTTGTTTTTATACTACAAGGCTGGAAAATCTATGGGAAACTAGCTGATTTGAGCAGTTTCCAAAGTTTAATGAGTCAAAGCTGCAGTCATTTTCGTCAAAATTATTCAGTGTCTTTTCGCATCACAAAAATTCAGTTCCACACAAGAGAAAAATTAAAAAAAGATACTAAAAAGAATTCAAACAAGCTTTTCAAAGATACGCTGTCTCTAGCGGTCACTATTATGCTTTGAGTTCGTATTATCAGTTTTTCTGGATCAGCTAAGAATATTCTTCTTTGTATACACATAGAAATTGGTTTTGTGACACCTGAGAACTTCCTCATGCGTTAACGTAGAAGGAAGTTCTCTGGTTTCCTAAACCAACGTTTCATAAGATTAGTATCAACCTGTAGTGACTTCTTTTAACAACTCTATTTGATACCACAAATCAGCTTAATCCCAAGATAAAAAAAACTTTGCAAACCGGTGAACATTAATCTCATCTGAATTTTATTGATCGAACGATTTGATAATCAACGTAACATTTATCATCATTTTTGGATGGTCTTATCAAAATACTCTCCGACGCTCTCTGTATGCTGTCTAGATTAAATAAATTCCATCTGCAGGATTAAAAAATCTACTGGAGCTGGAAAAAATACTTGAATAGGCTTTTCTGCAATTTTCAAAACGAAATTTTAGTCGACCTGTAACATTCATGTGCTGTGCCTCGACTGTTCCAGTTGTTACGAAGGTGTAGCTTTGTCCACTCTGTCCCTGGTCTTGTACCGGAGTCACCCACCCATTCTCCCGCCAGTCAACGCTGTCTGGCAAACCCTGTACCGAATCTGAAATATTCGAGTAGCAAGTCTAATCGGTATTAGAAAACGCCCAAAAATGGCTATTCCATAGTGAAAGTTTTCATATCGTGGTTACTATTTTTTTACAGAACCGCAATATTCCCCAGGTCGATGTGCCCAGACGGAAGTGACCTCTGACAAACCACCTTCGACCGCACACATGCGCATGTTTCGCTCGAATTACATGGCCTGGAGAAGTTGTCGAGCGCACTTTAGTCCGGACAATGCTCTGGACCATGCATGATTAGTGGCCCATTCGAGCGCACACTAAACTGATCAGAAAATGTTTTGAGCGGAATTGAGTTTGAAGAAAAAAATAATTCAAGCGCAGTTTCTAAAGATTTTGTTATTTTTTCTGTAAGAGACTCATCTATAGTCTGATCGTTGAGATCAAAACATAGGGGTCCAGTTGAAAACGTTTGCCGGTCCCCTTTACAAATAATTTTGAATAACTGTAGATTGCCACGTTTATTGTGGAAAGCTGTCTAAGTTCATCTAATTTTTCAAAAGTTTGCGCCATTGGCATACTTAACACTAATTTGTCAATACTTGATATTTCTTTTTATTAGAAACTTCTTAGAATTTGGTCGTCCCAGTTTAAAAAAACGGTTTTATGAAATGAGTTTGTCATAGCCACATTAAAAGATTTGTTACTGTTTGAAACCATTCTCTGATCAAATGGTTTTGAGCGCAGTTGAGCGTGATCAGAGGTAGATTCGAGCAATCACTACTCTGATCAGAGCCGATTTCACATGTGCACTTAAGTCTGCTTAGGAGTGATTTCCGATCTCACAATTGTCTGATCAGAGGAGGTTTTCGAGAAAATTTCGGCGCACTTGAACTCTCTTGGGCCTGAGTTGGTCTGATCAGAAGTCAATTTTGTGCAGGACGGTCTGATCAAAGGCAATTTTGGTCCTCACCTCAACCTGGGTCTCTCCACAAATCTAGAAAGATTATCTGTGGTTTAATAATACCTTATTACAACGTCGGCTCACTTTCCCATCTTTAGAGGTTAAAACTGTCTGTACATAGCTCAACAAATCCTGAATTTTTATTTTACAAGATTTTATAAATTTTTATTGACGTTTACATTGAATAAAACATTTTAACGAAAATAATTGAAATGAACATTGTGTTTTTTCGGAATACTTAAGGATGTCTGGTTCCCTTTTTTATGTATAATTTATTGAATTTGTAATGTAAACTCAGATTGTAAAATGAATAGGAAGCTCAATAACAAGTTTGTGACTAAAAAATTTTGTCTTGTTAACATTGAACGAAAACACGCAAAAACTTTATATTATACGACATTATCTGATGTTTCAAACAATTGATATTTATTGGAAATATTTAGATCTTCCTTAAGAACATAGATTCTGGAAAATCGCATGGGAAACGTGTACAAACAGTTCGCAAAAGTTGGATAGGTTGCACCAAAATTTTTTTTGAAAGTAACCTGAACTTAATATAAAAAACTGACTTTTGAAAACAATAAAAATATTTACCTATAACTGTTCAGAAGAAATACAAAAATAACTTAGATTAAACTAAATTTGTTTCTTGCAATATTTTGTTTACTTAGCATGAAGTAGAAAAAAGACTTTTTAATTATTATAACTTCATAACACAATAATTAAAATTGCCGGCATATACTATTGAGACTTTCCGTGTTCAGTATTTGCGACATAGTACTTTGCATTACTAATGAGAAATCTTGATATCTTTTATGAACTGCGATGTTACGTAGAAAAAAATAGCTCAAATTCTTCTGCTACAAAATTGAAGGGTTTCCCACTAATAATTCTGGCTGATTATTAGACTCTCATGATTAAATGATTACTGCATTATTACAAAAAGAAAACTGTATTCACCGCAAGTGACAGTAAAAGTGAACACCCAGGATTGACTAATTATTCTCGTTAATTTAAAAAAAAATAACACACAAGTCAATGTCTCGGATCTGATCAGAATCAATTCAATTGTTGTTTTTCAAGACCAAATTTAGCTTCGGCTCACAAAACTCTTGACAAAAATTTGGAGAAGTGTCTGGGGTCAGAGGGGGGGGGGATATCTGGACAATTGTCTGATATGGGTCTCTTCAGAGGTCACTTTTGTCTGGGATTATCAATTCAGAGGTCATTTTAGACTGAGAAGGTCTGCTCAGAGGTCCCTTTGGTCCGGGATAGCTGATCAGTGTTCCTTTTAGTCCTAAATAGTCTGATCAGAGGACTTTTTAGTCTGTAAATGACTTTTTTGGGAGACCGTTTTGCTTTGGGAGGTGTTATCAGAGCTCGTTTTGGTCCAAGATGGTCTTAACAGACGTAGTTTTGGTCTGAAATGCACTGATCTGAGATGTTAAACTCAGCATAGTCATTTTGGCCTGACACATCCACTGGTCAGCCACTATATTTTTATGCAACTCTTATTCCGAACATTGCCGCCACTTGCTCATTAGTGAGCTCAAAAGTATAAGAAACTTAATCTAGTTGAACAAAACTTGTTTTAGGATAGAAGGTGTGACGACAATCGGGTACCAATTTCTGACCTGGAATCCACTGATAGTTTATTCGATTCACGCGGGATTGTCTGAAGTTAAACTCCTTCCACTCTGACAACAAGTAGTTTGTTTTGTATTCCTCCAATGTAAGATCCGCAAAATTGTTCATTCCAGGTCCTGTTTGAGTTTGAGCGTAATCAATTAAGTGATGGAGCTGAAAATTTAACTTTATCAGGTTCAGTCTGCCCTAAATAATAGAAGACACAATCGATCTTTTATATTATGGAAATGCTCTCAAAATGGATGTCATTTCAAATCAGCAAAAATTTAATCTAAAAGGCACCAAAAGTGTACAAATTAGTCCTAAGTTTTGGGCCTTACCTAAATGAAATGTTGAAATATTGATAGCAATCACTAAGTAGTTGAGAGCCTAAGTAGAAAAAATATATTTGCTACTCAAAAGAAGGAAATTGAACTCAAACTTGGAGCCATGTGGCAGAAGTTTTTGAATGATCAAAATTAGTATATGCAATTGAGTTTAAAATCAGCAATATCTTCGTAGATGGCTCCTACGTTCTTGGCTCACTCATTAGAGCAAAGAAGACTCAGCTGCGTGACTCAGCCTGTTAATTTTTGAAAAAAAGTAGCAGTCGGGGAAATTAACCAACCTAGCATTTGAAGTTTCTATTTCTATTTGTAAGCTCTCGTGGCAAGCAGACGAAATAATTTTAAAAACCTGTGTGAGTGACAAAATGCTGCGTCCGAGATGTGTCATTTATTAGGGTAACAGTTTAAAGGGTAATTCTTGAGGTTGTCGTATAGTAAGCCAATCAGACAACAATCAAATTGGTGTCGCCAAGCATTAACTGAATAGAAGCTAATTGGAACCTGTCAGTTCCAAACATAGGCTAATCAGAAGGAGCGGATTCGATATCTCAAAGAAAAGCAAGCCTTTCATCTGTGCTTTAGAAGTTTGAGGACGAAAACCTACAACGTTGACAGTTCCCGAGCATTTGGACTGATGATCATAAACATACGCAAGAGCTTAATCTAGAATAAGGGGAGCTTCGACGCTTTGTCATAACGCAATCGGTAATACTGTCAAAAACTTTGTCGTTAAGCAGCGCCAACGCTCCTGTTATTCGAGGTGCTAGCCTAGAGTGACTACAATGGCTCGCTAAGCAACACCTGAACAGTAGTTACCGTGATTTTCAAAAGCCACTCATTTTCACGGACACTCTTTGCATGTGAGAGAAAGTATTCTAAAACTTTTAATTTTTAATCAGTTTTGGTTCTCAGGTCAATGATATTGGCGTTTCTGATCTTTAGACTGAATTAACTGAAGCAGTGTAATGTTGACCACCAAAGATTTTCAATCCCAAAAATTAATTTTGGCGGCTAAGCAATTTAAAGCTAACTCAAGCAGGGTTTTAGATTGCTTGTGACTAGCCATTCCAATTAACCCCGCTGAACATTATCGAACAGATGTAAGCACCATATATGTGAGTGAGATGAGCTAGGCTCTTGTTAGTGTCAATGCAAACTCCTGAAATTGATGTTGAGTCCCGCTTTCGTCTTTTTCTCTCTGCGTGTGTGTGTGTGTGTGTGTGTGTGTGTGTGTGTGTGTGTGTGTGCGTGCGTGCGTGCGTGCGTGCGTGCGTGCGTGTGTGTGTGTGTGTGTGTGTGTGTGTGTGTGTGTGTGTGCGTGCGTGTGTGTGTGTGTGTGTGTGTGTGTGTGTGTGTGTGTGTGTGTGTGTGTGTTGACAACAACGTGTGTTTTTGTGTTGACGACAACTGCTGTTCCGAAATCCTGATAATTGCTTCTCAACTTTTTTATTTTTTGGCTAGGTTTTTGTTTTTTAAATACATAGTCATCCAGGTATCCTTGGTAGTTGTCTGGTAGTTTCAAAAAACGTTTGAGAAAAAATTCAAGAGCCAAAATTAGAAGAAAATGGCGCGTAACACCACTTCCACTATTCATTGGAAGTTTGCGCTATTCATTGGAAGAGGAAAAGGGCACGCAATCCATTCCAGCACCTCGACTACTAATATTAGAAAAGCAAGCTTGAAATCCTTTCAATCATTTGATGAACTGCAAATGATTTTCGTTACATATGGTCAACAGATGTAAACAATTAAAGGTCAAAAAGTTTCACAGATAGCGGTGAGCACCATTTATTTTCTTCCTTTTAATGCGGTGTATTATAGTAAACTATTCATAGATTCGAGAAACAGTGCCATTTAGAAGTTTACAAAGTACAAATAGATCAGACAAAACCGACGCTCTAAATGTGGAACCTATCTTGTTCGTCTCCAAGCGACTGGTGCAATCTTCAAAGTTGTACAATTCTGTAACTTCGTAAGAGATGATATTTTTAAGTTCTAAAGAAAAAAAATTATTTCAGAGAAAAAAATTCTTATACGTTTTCTAATGGCGCATCACTCAAATAAATTACTGTTCCAATTTGCATTTAAATTTCATGTCAAGCACGAGCATTTGGTGTTAGTTCTGTCACTTTCTCACTCTGTGGAAAAGCCATCAATAAACATTTGCTGCTTTTTGAAGTTAATTATTAGAAAAAGCTCACAAATTAAACATCACTCATATTCTTTTAGGTTTTAGCTTTTTTAAATCAAGAGGTTACTAATTTTAGAAGTTGATTTTCTGGATCTCAATCTTAGTTGTTTGGTAATTGTTCGTTTACTTAATAGAAAAGTTTCTCTAGCTCATTTCAAAATGCCTAGCGCAATTTGACAAGATGTTCAAGTCTATAATTGGAGGAGAAAAAAATTGATTTTCGCTCAAAAAATGGGCACACCCCCACCAAAAATTTCAAATTGTAGCAACAACAAAATTTTATAGAAATGGAAAAATTTCCTAGGCGACTAAGTCTTGCCGATTGTTTATGCTGGCAAATTTCTGCGACCAATATTGTTAGATTTAATTGTCTTTCAGTCTCAGTATTAATAATTCTGATTAGTCCTCTGATGATGCATTACTCAAATAATATACTGTTCCAATTTTTGTGTTTCACAAGTTTTCCCAGTGTTCTAATTTTCTGCATCTTTCCTGATTTTTTCTCACGTGTCGGGGTATATGTTTTAATAACAAATTTGTTACACAAATAACTTGATATGTTTCATAGTCAAACTTGACCCACCTCACTTTTTTTATTTCATGATTATCTAGCTTTTCTTGATTTTAATCTGTTTTTGCATTTTCAAGTTAACTTTACAAGTGAGCTCAGAGGTGATTTTATTGACTTTTGCGCTTTCTATACGCCTGAAGTAAGAATTTTTGAAATGAAATACAACAAAACTAAACAAAAGCCAAGCAAGTTGGCTATTGATAAAGCTGTTACAAGCTGTTATTGATAAAGCTGTTACAATTTATCCGTTTGTGATTCAGTTTGAATACGGGATAAAAACTGATTTTTGGATCTCAATCATTACTTTGTGGTATAATTATTCGCTTACTTGAAAAAATTGTTATTTTTCTAATTAACAAAATTGCTTGAGAGCTAACCTCAATGCTGCCGCCCGGCTTTAGAGGTAATTTAAACATGTCGATTTCAATTCTATGTTTTAGTGTTCAATTTAAAGAAAAAAGAAGTTCGATTTCAGTCTTTTTTGTGTACACATCTGCCTTTTCGAGAATCTATCAAAATTTAAATAGCAAAATCATAACTACTTTTTTGAATTTCAACTTTGTCTGTGTGTGCTTCAATTGATGGACAATTCAGCCAAGAATGTGGATCAGTGAGCTCAGAACATTATGTAACAAGGCACATTAACGCACCTGCTTTTTGATATCATTAACATTTTTAGCCAACTGTTCCTGATGATATTCAAAAACGACTTCGTTTTACTAACAGGAGTTGCCCAAGCTTACTGGGAAAATGTATCGGTATTGGAAACAAAATTAAACAAAAAAAATGGGGAAAAAAGTAAACAGAGGTGCCGAATCGATCAAACCGCGTACTTAAACGTGTTTTTTAATTTCAATAAATTGATAAATTTTAGAACTTTAATCAGAAAAATTCTGACCGTATTTGGATGCCCCGAAATTGTCAAGAATTCCAAAAACCACCAAAAACAATAATTTTTTGGGCTGTCAGTCAAAATGTACCGCTAAACGTCGCGCACGTAGCCCAATGGCGAGTAATCTTGGGGTCATTGCGATGGGAATTGCAGCCCAATTCCAAGAATTATATTTTAGATACAGGATGATTATTTGGATTCACTGAGACTTATTGATTCTTACTCTCCCCGTACGACTATTAGTACAAGGAATAATAGAGTTAACAATGTTGTACAGTTCAATCTTTATAGCTCGTTCTTACCTTCCGTTGGTTTTCTATCCATATTGAGAACCTCTTCACCATCTCATTTCTGTTTGAGTACTGTTTCCCAAATGCGGACATCCACTTCTGCCAGTCAGAGAGAATTCTATCATTCCGGTAATTATCGTCAGTTATCCGGCCGAGGTCTACTTTTACTTTTGGATCTTTTTAGCCTTTTTGATTTGTTGCGCAATCGTAGTATAATTTTCACATAATGAGCATTATATTTCCAAAATACTAGAGATCTTGACGGAATAGTCCGCATTATGAGGCTACAGTTGCAGATTACCTCGAAAACATGTTGATCGCTCTGCACTAGTCATTCCATATTGCATTCCTTCACACAGCAAGCAACAATTTTACCAATAGTTTATATCTTAGAATTATTTATAGTATATTCAATGTTGAATGGCTGCCTGGGAAAACGTGCCTGACAAGCAAATAATCAAACTTATGTGCCTTCCCCCAAAAAAAAGCTTAAAATTGGGACTTAGCATCCGGCCGAAACATTCACAAGACTTTTGATTGAGAATAATTTAAAACCTAATATGAACAAGGAGACTCAGTAATGCGTGTTCGCACATAATGTTCCGACCCAGCTCCTCCACAAACTTGACTTAATTGGCTACCAAATGAGGAAGAGATAGAAAACTTTAAAAGCATACATATCGTTAAACAAACTACTATTGAAACAAAATTATGCCACTCTAGAGGGCCCATGAAACTTGTTGATAGGACTAATAGAAAAAAACACAATTATAGGAGTCAAATAACAAACATTAATTAGGACCAATAGTCGATTTCAATTTTTAAAAAAGGAAAAGTCAAACTCGCATCAGATAAAACCTAAACAAAACAAGTCATCCTATGCTTCCTTAGGAAAGATATGCGACTGGGCAACAGATCGACAAAAAAGAATAAAAAGGGGCGAAGTTCAAAAATACTTTTCAATTTTTAAAAACAATTAATTTCAAAGTGATTAAAATCTTTTTATATTAACTGAAATTGATGAAGTGTCAGTATTATTAGATATTAACTCAAATCACTAAAATGTTCATTTACATCTCCATAGCAAGCAATTGAGACTTATCATTATCCGGCTTACGTCAAAAGACTACAAAAAGAGCTTAATGACCGCAAAAATGGAAAAATTCAAATTTTGCGCGCAAAGTGCAGTCAAGCCGTTTAAACCATAAGTTTATGACTGTGGATATTTGAATTTTTCAACTGCTCATTTTACTTAAACCAATGGGACTTTTCATTATTGAATTAAAGTAAAATAATTAACAATCCTATAAATGTACAAATAAAAAAAATCTTGAATATCTTAAAATCTCGTAGTAACAAAGCTGATATCAAATGGTTTAAACTAAAATCGTTATGAGGATTAAATTATAACTAACTAGAAACCGGTTGTGACCTGTCTTTTCAGACACAAAGCTACAAATCGATCGAAAAGTGATTTTAATAGGTCTGGATGTGCTTGCAGCATCCTTAAAAGCCAATTTCGCCTGTTAATAAAAAGAATAATTTGTAAGAACTACGAAATAACAACGAATACAGCCGGACGCCAAAACTTAATAAAGACTTCTACATCACAGTGTTGAAGGCAAATTGATTAATTATTGGATGTTTATTGCTAGAATTATACGGTTCTTTGTTACAAGAGGACTACCCAGAAATGGCAACAAAATAAATTCAAAAGTTGAAAGGCATCGAAAACTCAAAAAACTCTTTCAAATAAGTTTGAAGCCATCAGACAAACCATATAAGCAAGGGAGAATTTAATGTTTGAATCGATAAAATTATTGGACATAAACTATTCAACGAAAATATGAACATTTTCAGATGCCCCTTTTTCAAGGCTAGGCATTCCTTCAATACTGCAATTTTTCAAAAGACCTTTCATGAAAGTGACAATTCGACAAAGAAAAAAAAACTAAGAGAAAATAGTGGCAAAGTTCATGAAATTACAGACATTTTCTTAAAACAAATATATTCAAAGACATATGGGACATTAGAGAACGAGTAATTGTCTAGGCGCATTTATAGCTTCTAAAGAATCCAATTGATTCCTTGATTGGCAAGATTCTGTCGTCAGATTGCAAAATTGTTTTAAGTATAAGTAAGCAAAGCATAAGAAGCCTATGAAACTTTACACAAAAAAATTTGATCAAAGCCATAAAAACCATGAGCTAAACTATGAAACTGTAATGTCTTCGTTGAACCTCAGTTTAAAATAAATTATCTCTCGATAAATGAACCCTGATTTGAAACTCAAGTCAGTAATTAAGACAAAAAATTACAATTGCCAAAGTTTTTCGAAGAAAAAAGGCCGCGCCTAAATAAAACCTAAACTTCTTTTACAGTAAGGATTCATGCTGAGATCAAGATGAGCCCTGCTTTTGCTGAGCGTCTAAGACAACAACTAATTGTTCAAAAGGTTAAAAATACATCAGTTTTTAAGCGAAATTTTCCAGTCTGTCAGAAATAAAAAAAGTTTTCTGTATCATAATCGAGATTATATATGCAAAACAGGCAAAATTCTAATTCAAGCTCTAATTAATCTCTTATAGCCAGCGAGAGTACAACTAACTCTCATTTTGTTGAGCTTTTGAAAGATATGTACGCAGTTTTTAGGTGTCTACGTCCAGCAAGTTTAAAGAAAGTGGGCTAAAATTGCATATTTGGTCCCATTTCTGAATGAAAAATACGAAAACGAATATTTTTTTTTAAAATTGCGCGAAATATAGCTATAGCCAAAAGACTTGGATCAAACAATTCATCAACCCTCCTCTATCTTTGAGGATTACACCAAAAACACTACCTTTAAAAATTTTAAAAAATTATACAAAAATTGGCCAAAAAACGTGAATAAATACAAACAGAAATCCGTCTACAATACACAAAAACTTAAACGTTCGATAAACCCATGTAAAAAACAAAATTCAAAAAAATCTTATTCATTCCATATTTTTCGCTGGACGCGCTTTCTAATGATACCTACAATGATTATATCGATCGGCCATATTTGATTGATAAAAAACTCATTTGAGTATATTGTTTCTCCCCCCATCAAAGTGGGTCGGAACAGCAAGGTCCTGAGATGCTGGTTGTGAACAACCATTAAGCATTAGGGCTCATATAGTTTCTTTGGCTCTGAAAAACTTTGCAGCCCAATTTTTCACTGAATTTGCCAATAGATTTTAGACATGGACAGGATAGTTTAAGTGAAAGGATTTTCATTGTTTTTCTGAGTCGCAGAATTTTTTAGTCAGTTTAACAAAAATATGTAGATTATGGCAACAAAAAAGTAGATTATGGCGACAATACGCGACTTATGATTCGCAAGTACGCGGAGAATTATTGAGGTTTGTCATCTTATGAGCTAATTATTTAACTGTTTTTTGTGCAATGTTTTTTGAGGTGTCAAAATTGTGACAAATTCTTAATTACTTTCTTTTTTATATTGTGCAGTACAAAAGTCAAGTAAGGTACGCAAGACAAAAAAAGCCTCATGTCTGAATTTCTAGCACTGTGGACATTGCAGCAAAAAAAGCAGCAACCGGTTTTCTGAATTGCTTATTTGAAAACTACTGTAGTTTGGATGTGCTTAAGGATGCTTCACTATTGCACCAGAACCTAACATGGCAAAACTTTCAAAAAATTGTAAAACTGCACGACGAGCAAAACTTCTCTAAATTTTGCATTAAGGTTGTAATGCTTACAATTGAAAATAAATCTCATGATATCAAATAGAATACAATTAATACACACTAGTCCAGACGACTGAACAAAAACGATGCGAAAAATGTTTGGTATTACGGTTTTCAACGTTTGGTAGTGGTTTTCAGCGTGGGAAATTGTCGGTATGTTCGGTTTGTTCGATATGTTTGGTTTCAAGCCTAAGAAATGCTTCGTATGCTAGGTTTTGATCGTAATAAATTGTCGGTATGTCCGGTTTCTTAGATTCGGTTTGTTCGAATTTGAACGCAAGATAATCGTTGGTGTGTTCTTTTTCTTAGATTCGGTGAATTTGGTTCTGAATGTATGACATCGTCGTTTTTTCCCAACAAAATTCAATTTTTTTAATTATATTATAGTCAAATATCAATTTCTATACAAATTTCTAAAATAACTTCCTGATCGGTGGAGTTTGAAACGTACGTCTTGGTCTTCTAAAACAATAAAAATCGATCGACTTCCTTCTTCATCTGTTTTATAAAGCTAGTTCAATAGCTAGTTAATTGTTTGTTTGTTTTTTAAATTAAAAATTTAACAGAATTTGTTGATAATTGTCGGGGATTATCAGTTCATTCAACCAAACTCACTGATCATGAGAACTGACGAAAATAAATCTTTCACTCATTATTTCTTGTGGTTTGAAACCGACGGTTTCCTACGATGAATAACGAACATGCCGAAACTAAGAGAAGGAAGGTTACAAATTTTATGTTCACTTTCTTGGATTTGCTATCTGAAAAACCAAACATACCGCCAATTTCTTACCTCTAAAACCGAAGATGCCGACGATTGTTTGCGGTTGAAAATAACGAAAAATACCCAAGTAAAAAACGCAAGAGCTTTTGTCGTTGTGGTTCAACTAAAATCGAACGCAATGAGGATTTGCTCACGTTCGCAAACAACATTTTCTGAAGTACGGCCATCAGGAGTAACCCGGGTCAACGATCATACAACTTTCTTTGATTTCGTACTAGGTCATATATGATTCTTAGTAATCATACTAGGTCATATATGATTTGTATGAATTCTTGGTAGTCATACAAGGACCATATATGATTTCCTAGAAATCATACAAGGATCATACAAAAAATTTCAAAGACTAAAAACTGTATAATTTTGATTTTCCATTGAAGTTGAAAAAATTTCTTTGATTTCATACAAGGTCATATATGACACAAAATACATTGACTGGTGCCACAAATTCTCGTATAGTGTAGGCAGAGGACTTGTTAAATTATTATATCGCATTTGCAATCCCCATTTGATTCTTTGTGTGCTCTTAAGGAATAACTTTGTGGTTTAAACTTATTCAGAAAACGAATTTGACGTGATATGCAAGTAGATATGCGAATTTGACGTGATATGCATTTGATTAATTTTTTTTATAAATGAGCATGTACAAGTATAAACTGGCTTCAGAGTATGTCAAAAATTTTGTTATTTGTTTGGACTTACTCTTTTATTTTGTGCCCAACTTGCAATTTTATTGGTACGTTAGGGTCTTTTGGCGGATCACAATGTGATGCCGGGATATCATATATGTGATGCCCTACCAAATAAAATAAAAAAAACATAAATGGGTAAAGATTTTCAAAAAATAGATGTATGATTCTTGGTATTCATACTAGGATCATATATGATTTCTTGGTAATCATACAAAGATCATATATGATTTCTTTGGTTTCATGCAAGAATCGTACTAAGAAATCAAGTATGGACAGTATGAAATCATATATGATCCTTGTATGAAATCAAAGAAACTTCAATCCGGGAAATGTATCTAAAATATGAATCCGAACTCAAAATTATGCATCTGTTAACTTCTTTTTGAAGCAGATTAAAAGACAAACTGTTCCCGAGGTTTTAGAAAAACTTAAAGTTCACAAAAGCAATTAA
This sequence comes from Convolutriloba macropyga, assembly GCF_964194025.1. Lineage (NCBI taxonomy): Eukaryota > Metazoa > Xenacoelomorpha > Acoela > Convolutidae > Convolutriloba > Convolutriloba macropyga. The sequence continues at coordinate 48,610,522 of NC_134471.1, forward strand.
TGAAATCTCCTGTGATTTGGAAACCCCTGAAATATTTGGTCATGAGAAATGGCGAGTAAGCTTCTGAAAATTATGGAAATGCCATGACGCACGCTGTTTGGTTTTTCTTCACTCAATTCAAGCGCGCTTTATATTCTCTGAAGGAGTGTGTTTATTTTTCCTCATACTTCCGGGGTCGAGGTTTGATCGAAAAATAATGCAAGATTAGCCGTGAAGAGCGGTGAAAAAAATTTTTCACCTCAAAGCGCCCGCATCTTTCAGCGTTGAATGCGGTGAATTTTTGCGGTTTTGAGCGCTGAAAAGTTTTTTTTCACCACATTCACCTGATTTCTTACAAAACAGAAACTGCCGTACAGGGGTTCGAACCTCTCACGTCCTGCATGTCAAAAACTTCTTAATCCACGGACCCATTTGTCACTTACTTCAATGATATTTCCTGTGAATTTAAGATAAGCGTTGAAATTAGCGGTAAATATTTGTAAGATTTGCAATTCTAGCGGTGTTTTTTTTTCACCGCATTCTGCTTAAGCGGTGAAAAAAAATTCACCGCTTAAAAGTTTTTCACAGCATTCATCGCATTGAACGCGAATCTTGCACTTTTACTCAAATTAACCGCAAATCTTACATTTTTCAGCGATTTTTAGCGGTGACACCTCGACTCGGGTTATAACATGATTTCGGCGTTTCTCACATAGTTAATTATGCCGTTCAGAATGATAATTTCGAACTACTTGCTAAAAAGATCCCTTTTTCTCCATAACAAACGGCGACGCACAGCAGAGACACAAAAATAATAATTGAACTGAGCAAGCGCGAATCAGTAACTTGTAAGAACTTCATTATTCTCTATTCACTAAGCGTTTCAGCTGTAATTTGTACCTCAAAAAGACTAATAATTTCGTTGCAATTATGAAACTTTTGGCGATCTGGTCGCATTAATGTACCTGAATATAACTGAGCTTATTTTCTGAAGTGTATATTAGAACAATGCGAAAGGTGGAGCTTCCTGGACCACCTTTACTCAGATCAAGCTTAAACTCCCAGTTTTATCTCGAAGTGTTCCCTGCCTTGATAACTTTGTCAAACAAAGGGCTCTATCAATTTGTAGTTCTAGAAGCAGAAATTGTTTAATTAATTAATTCCAATAATGGGTATGATTCGAGAGCTTGAGTTCTTGAGTTTAGATTGTGCAAATACAATCATGGCAATTTGGAGCACAGGCTGAGCTTTGAACTCTAATTTGCATCAAAGCAAATGGAATCGTGCTATACCAAAACTCACTCTCGTCGCATGTTCTTCCCCAAAGAATCGAAAATTTAAACACTTGATATTTTTAATCACGAAAAGTTTTATTAAGTTCAAATATGACGTCGTTGCTTTCACTTGGTTTAAACTTTCAATTAACTGTATGTTTAAATCAATTTATGCAACAATGCATACATGATCTTGGGTGTCTACTTGAACTTTAGAGTTCTTTGCCAAGATCGCCAAGATTTTTTATAAATCTTGAAAGGATCTTGGTAAGATCTTGGTAACAAGAATATTTCGTGAGAGCGCTTAAAAAGTTTTTGTCAAATCCCGATAACATTTTTTTTTATTTATGGCGTTTATAAACATTTTTGTCAGCGTTTATAAACAATTTGTATCAACCTTTTTAACGCTTGTCTACGTGTATACGTCTGGCATATTTTTTGGTGATTTTTCATTCCGGTTGTCGAATGACACCATGATCTAGTAAGAGTGCTTAGTCAAACATCTGTGAGCTCATCAGTTTTTGTTCAACTTTTTTCCATTCGAAAAATTTCGTGCGCTCCAGTGTCAGTATGTCCAGGCTATTGTGCGTTCAAAGTTGCCTATGTCCAGACTATCGTGCGTTCATTTGATTTTCCAGACCGTGTAATTTTGAGCGCACGACACCCCCCTTGTGCGTTCATTTCGGAGTCTGGAGATATTAACTTTCGGTCTGGGACCTCAGACTGGGCATTATTTTCGTGCGATATGTTTTTTATCTGAACGCAAAAATAATTCTCATCTTGACCTCATAGCGCAGAGGAAAACAGAAAATAATTGAAGCCAACCGATTACTAAAAGCAATTAAAATCAGCTGATGTTTAATTGCCGGAAATCTCGTATTTTCTTTTCTCAGTAACTTTTTTTCCAATTATTGAATCAAATGACAATTGGGAGGACTAGGCAGTCCATGTCCTAACCGCTAAGCGTACGTTTAATTGCCAGGTAGTGTTAGGATGAGAGAAGATGTGTTAATATCTCTTATTTCCAGTATTTCCCATCAGATACAGGAACCAATTTATTCCCAAAGGAAACCAGGAATACATCTCTTGAACTCAGGTCATCAAAGCGTTAATTGTATCAGTATGATTGCACTCTTTGTTTGACCTATAATTACAATGCCTTGTCTCGTTGCCATAAGTTTCAAGCTTAGTGAAAATGAAAACATATTTTGAATATGGCTCAAAACTTAGAGCGGATACTTTAAATGAACTGTTGAATTGTTTCAAGAAAATTTGAAATAAAATTTGAAATATTTTTCAAAACATTTTCAAATTCTGTTTCAATTGTCGTGAAGATCCAAATAAATTTAGAACTGTTTAGTTTGAGAGTATCGTTGAAGCTGAAGACGATAAACGAAAAACTTTTGTAGTGTTTCCTGCTGAAACAAATCTAAACAAACTATTAGAAGTTACATCTTTATTATAATAAGATCTACTGGAAGTAGCTGTGTCTCCAAGAAAAAATTTCCCTTTAGCGTTTTTTTGCAGATTTGTTCCCCAATTAAACCGTGAAGTTAAACGTTGCATTTTTTCAATTTTATAAAAAAAGTAAACCTAAAAAACAAGTCCGATGGCAAAAAGGTCCTGAAAAGAAAATTCTCTTTTTAAGGTGTTTGATATCCGAAAAGATAAACTGGCAGAATTGAATGAGCCATGTTTTCAAAGTTCCCTTCAGTAAAAATTCAAAAGGAAGTTTCCCACTAATTTAAATACCCTAATAACTACTAGAAATCTGTGAGTTTATAAGATCTCTCGAAATTATATTAGAAGCAATTTTGTAATTGCTTCGTGAAAAACGTACAAAACATTTTTTTATCAGAGCTCGAAATATATTTCTTTTCATATGCTTTTCAAACAGGATGTTTCAAAATTATTCCAATTTTATCCGACATCTTGCTTAGTTCCATTTTTTTTCTGATTGGCAGTTAACAACTCATTTATCATTCGCAAATTAAATCACCTCTTCCGTTTAGTAAAGTTTTTTGAGAAACTGTAAACATAGAGAAGAGAAATTAGAGGCCCTGAAGCGTTAAATTGAAATACATCAAGAATATTTATAACTAAAATTAAGATAGCTATGCAATCTTCAGAAATTTCTTAAGATCAATTCATTACACAGAATATTTCACGAATATGCAATTGAATGCTTCTGCATACTCCAACAAATGCTGTAAATTTTTAAATTGTTTGAAATTGCCAGAAAAATTTTATCTAATTTTAGGGCGACATTTGAGGCTTTTTTACTTAAGCAAATTTAAAGGTTGTTTATAATATGTCTGTCGGTATGTTCTGTTATTTGTATCAAGAAAAGTCTATCAAAAATGTTTCGCAAGATTCTTTAAAAGAAAGAAAGAAAAAGGAAGAGGCTCGGTAATGTGCGTTCGCACATTAAGTTCCGACCCCGCTCATCTACATTTTTCACTAATTGTCTACCAAATGAGGAAGAGATAAAAAAATTAACATATCAACATATCGTTCAACAAACTACTAAAAGAATAAAACAATCTACTCTGGGGGGCCTATGAGACCTGTGGCTACCATAATATGACTACCAGAAAAGACGGCAAAAAAAATCAAATAGTTACAAATATTAATTACGACCAAAACTTCTTGTCCATTTTTGAAAACCACTTATAACCAAATCAAATTGGCATCAGATAAAACTTATACTCAGAAGAAGATTAACCGGCACATTTTTGGGACAAAATATGGGACTTTTCCTCAATGCGACTTCGCAACGAGTCAACTAGAAATGAGCAAAAGTGGCAAAGTTCATTAAAACAGTGATTTTTTTTTTAAAAAAAAAGAATTAAATTCGAACTGATTAGAAATATTACGCATCAAATTAAATCATTGAGAGAGTCTTTTACACATCAATAGAGAGCAACTGAGGCCTTTCATAATCCAGTATATACCATGCAACTACAAAAAAAACGACAAGTACAGTCAAAAACTAAAAATTTGCACGAAAAATTATGCACGAAAAGCTGATCACTAAAAACAATAAAAATCTTAGTTTGCATTTTTTGAAGGTAACAAAATTTTTCAATCAAGTGATAAAGTGAAAAGAGAACAAAAACCTACAAAAAGGGGGCAAATATGCAAAAATCACAAAAATGGTTTTATGAAAATTGGTTGTTCCAAAAAGAAAGACAATTTGAGGAAAAAAATTGTTATGAAGAGCAAATTGTATTTGAATAGAAAAATGATTTGAATTGTATATAGAGATGCTTAGCTACAATTTTACATAACTAAAATTGGCAGCTCTCAAAAATCTATCTCTTTTTGTTTATTAATATTTTCAAAATTCGTAGCCAACAAAAGCTTTCGACTAAAAGAGTAGACAGTTTGTCTTGCAACGACTCGGAAAATTAATTGCGACTGTTATTAATGAGACTAAATCATAAGACTATAAAACAACATTAACTACAAGCTGAAGAAATAAGTTTCACAAACAGTTTTACGCAACCACAGTTTCGAAGCCATTCAATTTTTAAGATGTCTTATAAAACGACTATCACAAAATGCCAACATAAAAGAACCACAAAAACTGAAAGGTATCTAAAAAAGTTCACAAAATTCTTCTGAAACAAATTGTCTAAGACATCAATTAAAACGGTTAAACAACAGAAAAATTACTGAATGACTCAACAGCATATTAAAAAAGTCTAAAAAAATAAGGCTAATTTACCAAAATGATACAACATTGTATAATACGAAAAAAACGCAAACCAGAAAAAAAAGGGATAAGTTGAAGAAAACTATTACTCTTTTTTAGAAATTTAATTCGAAAGTCAAAAACAACCATCAGCTATTTACCGATATCAATTAGTAAGTTCATTTGTTTATCTATAGTGGGCCACTGAGACCTTTAATCACACAATATTTGGCATATGACAACAAAAAATAACAACAAATAAAGGGCAAAAATAAAAAACTCTACCAAAAAACGGTGTCGCAGCCCTTCAAACCATATTTTATGAAAACAAAAAATATGTTCAATTTCGAATGTTGTAAAACTTTTTTCAGTTAGATTGTTAAATAATGTTACATTATACAAAAGAAACAAAAACAACTGCAAAAATGTGAAATTAAGCACAAAAATCAGATAATTCTGTATCAAAACTCGTAGTACCAAAAGCAGGAAAACCTTCGGTTAGACCATTCGGCCACAAAATTAGTTTTTTTTCTATACGGAGGAGTGATTGACCTGTACTTAGTGAGCATAAACAAAATGTTGACTAAAATAATATAAAAAAATGACAAGTTCAAAAAAACACAGAAATTTCCCAAAACAAATACATTCAATAACATAGGAGACATTAGATGACAGCCGAATGAAAAGAAAAGGTTCGCTTGCACTTCTTGAGGAAAAAATTTAGATCTTCGGGTGGTTGAACTGAAAAATCAGACTGCCAAAAGAATAACAATTGAAGGCAAATAAAATAATTCAGTTAAGTTTTGCTAAAACTCTTCCTCAAAGCCATAAAAACTTTTTGGTTCTCTGAAAACAAACTGTATCTACATTTGGCCTCACATTTACGTAAATTGAAGCTGTCATTAACAGAGCCGTGAATGAAAAATATTGTCAGTAATTAACATGAAAAAAATTTTGAAAAAAGGCAGCATCAAAATAAAAACCAAAAAGTCTCTGATTCTAAGAGTCCATGATATTGTCAAATCTCTAGCTGATTTTGTCGTCCGCCCAGCAAACAGACCAAGGGTTCCATGTGTTTGCGAATAAGACCAATTGTTGCGTAGAATTCTTCAAATATTAAAAAGAAGAACGATGCATTTTGTAAAATTATCGAGTTAAATCTGCAAAAAACGGCAGATTTTTAATTCCAGAAGACTTTCATACGGCACCTAATTGCAAATAGCGCTTTTTGGAGATAAGGGAGTCTATTTCAGGGTTTCTAGTTCACTAAGTCTGGCAAACTTTAACAAATTGGACCAAAAGCATATTTTGTGCCATTTTTGATGAAAAAAGTTATCAAAAATTTTAGCCAAAAAAACTTCAATCAAACAATTCAGCAACGCTCTCCTCTATCTCTAGCGGTAACAACAACCCTCTGCCGTTAAAAATTTTAACTTGTTTTGAACTATATTAGAGAAATAGTGCCAAATTTTAGCAGAAATTACTGAAAAGATGAACAAAAACAGTCGAATGTTCACAAAACTTTGAACCTCGACACTTCCCAGTAAAAAACCAAAAGCGAAAAAATCTTTTTAATTCCTTATTCTACGCTGGACTGGCTTTTCAATGATACCACTCACAATTCTCTAAGATGAATATATCAATCGGCGAAAATTGACTTAACAAAAAAAAACCCAGTTGAGTATATAGTTCCTCCTCCCCACTAAAGTGGGGGTCGGAACAATTAATGATTTCTATGTTTCCTCAACAGATTTTTTTTGTCTGTGAAGTCCAGATTAATTTTGTTTTTTAAAAAGGAATTAGGAGTATTTGTCTTTTTGAGATAACAGTTCCTTATCTGTCAGGAAATTAGTCCTTTTTTGTTTTGTCCCCCTCATTTGCAATTCATTTGAAGATTAAGTATGAAAAATAGAATCTTAATTTAATTTCTTTTCCAACAAATAACAGAGACGATCAACCCCAATAGTTTCTGTCATAGACCAGAGCCTCATAAAGTTGGATTTAACCTTTTTATAAACTGTAAATGCTGTAAGATATAACAAAATACGTCAGAAAATGTCTAAGTGAACCAACCAATTAAAACGTTCTATTTAACCGGAAGAAATTGGTCGAATAGCCAGAGCGGAAATCTGTTGTCCGATAAAAAATAAGTTGACGTAAAACGAGATCAATTTTTCTGATTATTTTTAATTGACTAGATCATTTTTGGCAGAGATTTTATAACAAAACCGTTCAAAAAACTCTCGAAATATTCGTTCACAATTAGGCAGAATAGCAGACCTAGATTTGGTTCAAATTCAATTGTTTGTCATTGCATAAAATGCAACAACCTGTGACTATATGTTAGGTTAGAAACGATAAATACTTCAAGTAAAAACTAAACAGATCTTTATTCTACAACAGAAAATACCGTTAAACAGTAAGATCAGCCTGATTCAAAAAAGCGTGATTTAAAAAGCTTGATTCGAAATGCAAACAAAGAATTAAACTGAACCGATGTATACAAATTATGACAGATGAATTCGGCGATTTGTTTTATTTTGTTGCAAGTATGTTTAGTTTCGATGAAATTATATTGAAATTACATTTACTGATAAACGTATACGCAACCAGAAGTATTATTGATCCGACCCCTCTTGAGGGGGGAGGAACTATATACTCAAATGGGTTTTTTTTGTTCAGACAATTTTGACCGATCGATATATTAATCGTAGAGAGTTGTGAGTGGTATCATTAAAAAGCCCGTCCAGCGCAGAATATGGAATTAAAAAGATTCTTTTGAATTTCGTATTTTACAGAAAGTTATCGAGGTTTCAACTTTTGTGAATAGTGTATGGAAATCAGTCGTTTTTATTCACATTTTACGGATTTTTTGACCAAATTTTTGTCAATTTTGCTAAGATTTGTTAATATTTATAACGAAAATGTTGTAGAGTTTAATTTTCAGTATAACGGAGGCTTGTCGATTCGTTTTATCCGAGTCTTTTGGTTGCCGTGGTTTAAATTTTTGTGAATATTAGACCCATTTGCGTTAATTTAATACAATTTTTCCGGAATTTTTGCCTAATATTTCATCAGTTTTGCTGAAATATGTAAAGTTGTTAACAATAACACTTTTGATTTTATTTTTAGAGACAAAAAAATATTGTTGACGATTTTGATTTCATTTTTTGGCTAAAATTGTGGCTAAAGATTCCAAAAATTCGGCCTTTTTCATCAAAAATTTCCCGAAATATGCTTCTTTAGTCCACCTAGACTAAATTTGCCGGAAATAAGCAACCAAATTCAACTAACAAAACTTTTTTGAACACAAAAGGGAACCAGTCCTACCTTCACTTCTATTGAGAGTAGTCGGGAAGTAAAATTGTGCCGTTTTTGCTAACTTTACTCTACGATTATCAAAAACAGCATTTATTTATGATCTTTTATCTAATAAATATCTAGATCTAAAACTTTCGAAACAACTGAGTGTTCCTAATGAATAAACAGTGATAGCAAGGTTTGTTGGTCCAATCTTGGACTGTTACAATCCGAATACAATTCATATTGTAATCAGTCGGTCTTTAAAAAAATCGATTTTTTTATGTTAATTAACGAACAGAACAATTCGAATAGAAGCTTACCGTTGATAGGTTCAATTGGCTTCCTAAGCAGTTCCCAATTAGGGTATCTAGTATATTTACTGGAATCATTATGATTGTTACATTCCATCTAATTTAATTATTCTCTCATTCTTGAAAAATCCAGTATTGAAACTTAGTTGAAAACGCTTTAATTCCACCTGCGAAAGTTCATATACCAGCAGCCAATAGTACAAAATTTGTACAGTAATTTGCACCAATAGTGTACAGTTGTCTGCAAAACTAAAAATTGTTCATTTTCGATTTCAAAATATCAAAACGGGATACAATATTCAAATTGTGTTGCTCGTTTATGTTTCCTATCTGAGATCACTTTTGTCAGTTTTTGCAGAGTTCATTATCCGCAACCCCAATTTGACAAATGACTTAGAGCGTCGGTTAATTAATTTTTTCGATTAACTAATTACTCTACGTTAACTTTACTCTAAGATTATAATAAACGCTGCATTTGTTTTTGATCATTTAAATTATGAATTATCTGTATCTATAACATTCGAAACAATCGAGTGCTATTAATGGACGAGCAGCCATAGCAAAGCTGGCTTTGGTCCAATATTGAACTGTTACAATCCAAAAAATGGTTCGGAGTGTAATCAGTCGATTCTATTAAAAAAAATATTTCGATCTTTTTATGTTTTTTAAAAAACAAAAACAATTCAATTCAAAGCTCAGGATTGATAGCTCCAATTGGCTTCCTAAGCAGCTCCAAGCTATTGCATTTTGTTTTTTACTTGAAAGTTTAAAGCGTGTCGTCTTTTTAAAATGTTTGATTTTTAATTAAACAATGGCTTATTGAACATTGTCACTATTTTTCTTTTAATTTGGTCAACTTGTAGCTGAGTGTCAGCAAAGAAAGAATGCTTCTTCTTCCTTTTTTTCTACCGGACTAAAACTAAATCTTTTTTGAGATTTTACTTGTTAAGTTATGGTTTTTTGGCGTTGATACTACTAGTTTTCACAATTTGTTTTCGATTTTTAGGCATTGGCCCTTTTTTCACGATTTTTCTCGTTTTGTCACATTATCACAGTATTGACAGTTCACATATTACCTTATCGGTGTTCAAAATAAGACCCCATTGAACATATAAAAGTCTTTAAAGGCATATTTTTTGGTTTCAATGGCTTCGACACCCCTTTCTCGAAGAATTTAATTGAACTTTTCATATTTGTCTGTAACAGTAGTTTTTACTTTGTCTTTTTAGTCGTATGAAATTTCCCGGCCAATGATAGGTCTCATTGAATTTATATGAAGGAATGAACGAGCCAACGTTCTAATTTGAGTAGATAGCTGGTGGTTTTCATCACTTTGGAAACAATTATATTCAAAAATTAAAAAAAAAAGACTTTTTAACTTCGCATTCTTCTCTAGTCTCCTTACAGGTCATATATGACAATATTGCTCCCAAGCGAAGGTGAAATTGTACATAATTGAATGTTCTTAAAGAAATCGTGATGAATTTACTCGATACGACACGGGCTTTTCGCAAAAATTAAACTTATTTTCGATTTTTGTCTATATTTAACATTCATTTTGTAGACGTGAGACGCCTTCGGAATAATTACATGTCTCAAGGTTTTCTTTTTGACAAAAAAACGAACGTATTGAATTATTTATCTTTGTAGCTAATGGCTTTCATGACTTTAAAATTAATTGTTTTCGCAAAATGAAGAAGTATTACTTTGCAGTTTTTCTCTTTTTTTGTCTCCTTGTTTTCAATTCGCATTATTGAGAGGTTGCAGGTTGCATTTTTAGCATTGGAGGAAGGCTCAATCGAACAAATTTTATGGGGCTTAATCTTACTTTCCAGCTTCGACAGCATTTTCTCGCAAGTCTTAACTGAATTTTTTTGTCCTTATTTGTTGTTTTTTTCGTAACCGCATTAATAGCAGTTCTTGATGCCCTCCTATAGAAACGTATGTGATCATAAACATGTTGGATGTTTTGAATTGCTATCTAATGGTTTTCATTACTTAGAAATTAATTGTTTTTAAAAATATAAGCCAATTTTTTATTGCTGTTTTTTTTCTTTTTTGTCTAATTGTTACCAATCATTATTATGGATTGATTCCAAATGTTTTCTAGTGATTTACAAGTTTTTTTGTTTAAATTCAGTTTTATCGGACGCTATTTTAACTCTTTAATATGTCTTTCTTAATTAAAAAATGGACACAAAGTTTTGGATGTAATTAATGTTTCTTGTTATTGTTGTTTGATTTTGTTGTTCGTCTTGAATGGTTTTCCTAATGATGAATGATCCAATTAGTAAAACGGTATTTTTTACTCCACTGAGTTATTTCAGGTGCAGGCGATCTTTTTGTTCATACACATTTCTTTTTGAAAAATACTGTTGCTCGTTTGGTAGACATTTATGCCAAAAATGGGGATGAGCGTGGTCGGAACTTTATGTGCGAACGCATATTACCGAGCCTCCTTGTTATTTTTCAGCTATCAATCCAACTTCTCTAGTTTTTAGTTGAATATCATGCAGAGTGGGAAAATTGGCGCCCGTCTGTTCCAACAGACACTTGGTCATTTTTGTGAGCAGCTGGATTAAAAAATTAATTAAATATTTTTTTTAATTTCATCTCTACAATTTTGGCGGAAGCATTCAACAGAGTTATAAACATAAAAGTTTCTATGATGAGGTTTTGTAACTATTTTTTAAATATCTGTTTTGCTTTAACAAACGCTTAATGGCAGATGACGAGATTCTGGATTGAAAACATTTCAGAATCTAAATACAGCATTTTTCGAGTTCCATTTCCTCTCTTTTGCGTAATCGTACGCGCCTATAGGATTCAGGGGAGAACATACCATATATAATTCTTACTCTCGTGCTCATTGTCCTCAGCAATTTATTTTTCTCTTGCAACAAATCTTTTTGACTCCTGTTGGCGCCTTCTCAGATGCTCCAAAGCCACTCTGCAAGGCTTGTCTCTACTGGTTGTTCTTTATAGCATCTTAACGATTAGTACAGTCCTCTATCCGATAAGAATCTTTGCGGCCCCCACACACAACATCGCGGCGACTGCATTTCGTTTGGTCAATCTTCAAAACTACGTTTAACCACCTTGCCTATGGTTGCTTTGCATTACCATCGGCACTGCTCTTTGCTCTAGGTGACAACAATTCTGACTAGTCGTTCTGGGCAAATTTTAATGGTAGATGGTCGATGTCTGGGCCCTGCATGCTGTCTCCCAATCTCCAATCAAATGCCAACATATGTGTCTTGCACCTGACTATTTAACTGACTTGGATTTGACGTTACACTAAGCAATCCGACAGCCCTGGTGGAGCAAAGCTTACAGCCAGCTTGAAAAAAAGAGGTGGCTCGTTTTAATTAGTTCTTTAAATAATTTATTTGAGAAAAAATATGTTTTTCCGTATTTTTCTTTTCTAACAAGATCATCCCCACCACAGCTTATTGGGCATACCTTTTCGTCCCCCTCCCGCACTCGAGGCACGTGCTATTTCTTACAGTAACGTGCTATATAACAACACATTAGTTGTGACTTGGGGTCATAAAAAGCACTCGGGGACGAAAGAGAATAAATAGATCCGTCTAAAATTGAGATGGTACCGTATGTTGTAAAATATTAGTTGAAGTGATTTCTCAAAAATGTGAGTGAACAGTTCTCAGCTGATGCAGTCTGATCTTAATCCATTCAGTTATGTTGTACTTACTTCTGTCATACTAAATTATAAAGTCTTTTTCTGTATTTCTTCAACATGTTTACTGATATGCTTCAAGGTGTGGCCTATGAATCTGTTCTTGTGTTAATGGGGAACAACATTATTTTTGTAATGGGCCCATATCTTTCATATCCTCGCTTTTTCAGGGTTATTTATTAAACAAAGTTACCGCGACCTTTGATCTCGACATGTCTTCCATAATTTGTTCACAGACACGTGAAATTAGAAAAGATAATCAAGAGAAAAAGGAAGGGATCGGTAATTATAGCTCTAACATTAAACTGTCAGCATTACAGACAAGCATTTAATCAGTCGGTTTTCCATCTGATTTTGTATTCCTTTGGGATATTATTTTAAACCCTATATAACATTTAATTTCTTTTGTGACCTCCCTACTTTACTACTGGCGGGCACATGAGGTCAATAATTACATCGAAATTAGACTAAAGGGAGCTGTAAAATTTTGCTAGTCTGTTTATTCTAGAAAGTTTATTCTACAAAAAATCAGCGTACGCACCGACAGTTACTTATCGGAAGGCTAAAAGGAAAATAATTTCTTTAGAAATACAAACTTGGTAAACGAAAAACAAATGCAAGGTGGTTTTTTTTTCATAAGACTGAGCTTGTTTGGAAAAAGATTTTTGAGAAAGGTATCATTAAAATGATGACGATAAGAAAGCCACAAGAATACACCTTTCCCCTCTTAAGTAGCTAAAAATAGTGAAAGACAAATAACTATCACAGTCAACAAAAACGAAGCCCACAAAAAGCTCACTAAAGAAATTATTTTCTCTGTGCACTATATAAAAAGCAGATCTACAAAATCTTTAGCAAAAATTGGAACTCGAATATTTTTCAATTTTTCCGTTTTTCCCGCCCGAGGCTCACGCGTAACAAACTTTTCAAATGTAGTAATACAAACTCGTTATTGAATTAAACTTATATTATATTTACTCGTAGTTTGTACATATGTATCTCAAGCATAGCGCTTCCGTAAGCTGTCTCTTCCGACCACACTCATCTCGTATGCTCCGCTTGGAACAGAATGAAAAAGCGCACATGGTGTCTAACAAGTTTCACGTTAAGTCGAGTTCAATTTTATCCCGCTAGTCCTTTCACAACCTAGAGGTGTTATTCGCTATAGACATATTCGGTCGACAAATTATCGACACAACATGGCACAGTCAGCTGCAATCACTCTAATGCGAACGCCAGTGGGAATCCATTCTCTTGGACAGTGGTATGGCCCTCCAATGAAATGACTCTGAAACTCGCAATAATGGCAAAAGAGTCCATCAACGTCGATTCCCTACTGCGACACAATCCCGAAGCTAAAGATCAATTTTACACAAGAGAACCCACATAGGAGCAGAAGGTCAACGCATATACTATCAACGTTTCCCCACGCGAAAATAGATACTATCACAACCTTTGAATTAGCCCATTACCTCTCCCTCATCTTCACTCTTCCCCGCAACACAACATACGACTACTTCCTCCTGTTCACATGCAAACAGAAAGAAAACGGAAAGCTTGAAAATCTCCACCGCATAGTAAAAGCTCTAGAAGCCAAGTGCCGCTTAGGAATTGCCGATGATGATATAATCAAGGATCTGTTCATCGCTTTTATGTCAAATTCAGAAATACAAAAAGAGCTCCTTATGGAAACAAGAACACCACAACAATTGTGGAATTTGCAGTAAATCGTGAAAGAGAACAAAAAAATCAGAAGGCATTTAACGTACAACTGAACCGACCACCCCTTCTGAAAAACAAAATCTCCCTCATCTAATAACAAAAAACCACCCATGTTCCCAATGCACATCCACACCCACAAGGAGACAAATACTCCAACGATCTTTAGTGTACAGCAACCCATGCAGAAAATGCGGAATCCAATTTACCCTAGAACACCTGGTTGTATGCCCCGTCAAAAAACTGCAATGTAACTTATGCAGAAAAATTGGACACTATAGCAAAGTTTGTACATCAGCCGAAATGCTATGGAAAATGCAACAAATCCAGTCCAAACAAAACATAATCCAGAAAGACACATAACCAGCCCGCCGAGTCCGCAACGTCAGAGAGACAAAAATCACAACCCATCTTACAAGAATTGAGTCGAGTATGACTTCCAAACAGATTCCTCACATGAAACACTTGACCCAGAAGGCACATACTATATCCAGGAATTATGTGACAACTGTAACATAGTAAATTTTATAAACAATAAAAACTTTATTAAAGACACCCCGTACAAAGACCGCCCACAACTAAAAGATGAGATCTGGATACAAAAAGCTACTAAAAACTTTGAGCTTAATTAAACCGCCGGCACGAGAAGCCCTGAAAGCTTCCTAAACAAATCCCAAGTGGAATTAATCCTCCGAAACTGTAAAGGCTCCAGTTGGGTACAATCCAAAAAACTTTACCCAAATACAAATGCTTGATCAATGTCGAAATGCCAATCCTAGGATCCGTACAACTCAACCTCACTTCAGGAAAAAGGGTGGCGAAGGAGAACGAAATACTCGTAGTAAAAGCCACAACAGTGAGACTTTTTGACAGAGACGTCCTGGCAAAACTAGGATTCACACAAACCAAAAACAAGGTAGACACATAAACCATATGCAATATGACCTCCTATTCCATTTACAATTAATCACAAAATCCCAAAACCTGCGCTCAAGAATAGGGAAGTCAAAAAAATCAAATCGCGGCGAAATCAGATATCAATCCCACCCAACACAAAGGACGCCGGGTTCCACTCCACCTCTCCAACAAAGTCGACAAAGAAAAAAATTCTCCTTGACATGGGACAAATAGTCAAATTAGACAAATGTTTTGACAATGCTTTCATAAGTTCAGTCGTAATTACAATAAAAAGCGACAAATCCATCAAAAGTGCCCTAAACTCCAATTATTAAAGACGCAACAGAAAAAAAATATTAGTTGCAATCTATTGACAATCTAATGGAATTAGTCGCAAAATACATTTCTGACCACAAAGACTCCACAGGGACATTCTTTTTCAGTAAATTAGACCTAAAATACAAAACCGTCAAATCCCATTACATCCAAAAAAAACACTATGCAAATCAACAGGAACTTATCAATTCATAAACGGGTTCTATGGCCTATCGGACATGCCGGCCACATTCCAAAAATCATTGGACCGAACATTAGACAATATTCAAAACAAATTCAAGTTCCTAGACGACATATTTATAATAACAAAAAGATCCCTACAATAACATGAATCAGACATAAACCTGGTAAAAAAACGCTTCGATTTCGAAAATCTAGCAATAAAAGTGGAAAAATAACGCACAATAACTTGGCTCGGTTGCAACATCAACCAAACGGGCATTTCCCCGACAGTAAAAAACGAACTCAATTCTAAACATTCAACCCCCAAAAAGAATCAAACAAATACGCTCCCTTAAGGGTTCAATTCACCAACTAATAAAATTTATCCCTAATTTACTCAGTCTACTTGACCCCATCCGCCAACTACTCACAAATATAAAAAAATATCAAAAATATCAACCTCCAAATATCAAAAATTGCGGAGAACAAGCACTTGGATACATTGAAAAACAAATGCGTTAAGTGTGAAGCTAGTCGCATAGGCCTAGGGGCGGTTCTAGAACAGCAACACCGAAACGGGTGGTTCCGATAGCATACGCAAGTAGACTCCTCAATAGCGCAGAGCAAAAATACTGCACGAATGAATTAGAACTGTTAGCTGTAGTTTGTTCTACAGAGCTATTCAAATACTACCTGAAGGTGACAACGTTTGACTTGATCGCAGATCATAAAGCACTATTTTCAGCCCTTAAATCCAACAGGGGTATTAAATGCCGCCAAAGTAGATTAACCAGATAGGTAGATCGTTTACTACCATTCACTTGTAAAGCCGATCACATCCCAGGCAAGGGCATGGGCTCAACCGATTATTTGGGTAGAAACCCACACCTACAACCCCACCAAATAGTAAAGAAGATGAACTATTTGTAGTGAACAGAATTAAAAAATTCACATTCAGGTTAGAAAACGAAAAAAGAAAACACACAATTTAGGCCAATCGAAACGCTCCAATCGAATTCACTCGGTAAATAAATTATGTAAGAAACCACGCTAAAGAAACACGAAGTAAACACACGCTTTTTGCCATAATTCGCTTAAAAAACACTCGCCTGTGATTTTATCCATTTAAGTTTTATGTTTCTCAAATTCTTTACTTAACAATAAATCACACTCTAACAACAAAATTTACATAGTCACTCGAAACAAATCCCCACACCAAAATACTTTTGAAATTCCTATTATCAAATGCTATAGAGCCCCCAAAAAAATTATGAATCCGATTTCCCCCCTCTACTGACTCCAACATTGACCCAAACTCCAAAGGGAAACAAACTGAATAGCCCTCAACTCTTTCCAACATAGGCCTGGGCCGCTCCCCTATAGACGACACTAAACATTTCACACTCTTTGAATACGGAAATGATCCCCCTCCAGAAGACCGACTAAACCTCACTAGAGTTTTCGGCGATAAATTTTTGGCCGAGGCAAACTTAAAAGGCAAACACTTACAGTCTAAAAAAAACTAGTAAAAGAGAGAAATTGGGACCAACACAAATTGTCAAACAAGTAATTTTACCAATTACGCAACGACTTCGGAATTGCCTCATCGGGGTGCTTACTCTCCGACAGGAAGCTCGTCATCCCTTATCAACTACAATCTTTGGTTATTAACGCCGTACACCATACCCATCATAACAAGTGGGAATGAAACGCTTAGCAAACTTGATCTGGTTCCCCAAATTCATAGGACAATTTCTATCAGAGCCGAAAACAGCAGGCAATGCCTGGACAAGGAAAGAACCTAAAACTTCTCTCCCAAAATTAATCTGGGCTCACTTCTTCAACTCAATGAACCAAACGAAGAAATTCATGTTGACTTTGCGGGTCTCATAGCTTAAATGTATACTAGTAACTCCTACCAAAATATACTAGTTTCGGTTGAGAGATTCTCTGGATACCCGGCAGCCGTAATACACACAAATTGCGACGGACAAATGGCAATAGAATTCCTAAAACAATATTGCGCGTTTCATAGCATACCACGAAGTATCCGTTGCGACCAAGCAGAGGCTTTCCAAACAAGAACATTTGAGCTTTTCTGTAAACACAAAGACATTAAACTAATATTTTCTCCCATAAATGACCAGAGAGGTTCAGAAATGGTCGGCAGACTAATCCAAACATTAAAAACTTGTGTGTTGTTTGTGATGCATGAATTCAGAACTCTTTGGGACAGCATATCCCTTTCGGAAAAAACGCAGCAATAATCTATCCAAAAAAATTAATAGCCAATTGGATCACAAAAAGAGCCTCCTTCGAATCACACTTTGGACGACCCCGCAATACAGAACTCTCAAATTTGTTGACCACTCCGATTTCTAACAATCTATCATATAATAAAACCAACTCTTTCTACCTAGATGAACAACTCCTCCAAAATCTGATACAGGGACACCAATTCAGAAGCAAACTTAAACATACGCTACTATTAACCAAGATCCCGCGTTCCCTCTTCTGGAAGTTCTGGAGAACTGGACTCCGACAATGCCCCTCTGGGATCCATTTCCAAGAGTACAATAAAACCTTATAAATTTCCTTTCCGAATAAGAGACAGAACCACAATAATAGACCAAACAAAAAAAAACTTGGCACGTAAAACTTTAAGGAGATTTGGCCCGGAACACCGAAGCACATTAAAACCACTTAGGTCAATCGACCCAGATGGGACTATAGTCGACTATACCCCAAACACAAAAGGATAAAGCTGAACCCACAGTCAAGACGCTTATAGTAGAAAACACTGTCTCTTGCCTTCCGCTCTCCTCAGCGCCCAACTCCACCACGGTAATAGACACTTCCAAAAGTACTCCTCTTGGAGAACCCTCAACTCTTTGTAAAGTACCCCAACGGCAAACTTCAAACAATCACTGGTAATCCTCTTTTCAGATTCGCAAGGATCACGTCAATCCTTTCTTACGGAGACAACTGCATCACACCCCATTCGGGCAGCCTCTCCAGTACAAGAAATTAGCAACCCGTTCTCCGCCCCCAGTTTTGTCGTCAGAGATGCCCAGTCGGAACACCTCTCCGACAACTCACTCAAGGACACTCCAAGATTAAGCCATCAGTAAAGTTTATGATCTTCCTCAGGGGGAATGTGGTGAGCCTGATGCTCAATCGTAACAAAGCTTTCAAATGTACTAGTAGAAAATCGTTAGGGACTTATATTTATATTATAATTACTCATAGTTTGTTTATATGTATCTCGTGCACAGCACTTCTGTAAGCTGTCTGGTCCGACCAGACTCATCTCGTATGTTGCGATTGGAACAGAATGAAAAATTGCACGTGGTGTCTAACAAGTTTCATGTTAAGTCGAGTTCATTTTTATCGCGCTAGCCTTTTCATAGCATAGAAGTGTTATTTTCTATGAGCATTTTCGGTCGTTAAACTATCGACACAACAAAAACGAAATATCAATAATTATCACAGTCAACAAGAAAAGTCCCACAAAGGACTCGTTGAAGAAATTATTTTCTCTATGCACTATATACAAAAAGCAGATCTACAAAAATCTTTTAAATTTGAACTCAAATAACTTTACATTTTTTTCGTTGATTGAAACTGAATGTAGTCATTCGATCAATGTGTTGTTCTTCTTCAAGATTTTTGATAACAGATAACAATGCTTTTCAATTTCTTGACGAAATTCTCAGGCAATAAACAGACTTTAATGAGTAAAAGTACTGATGATAAAACTTGCACAATTTTTTTTAAATTGGCATGAATGCTTTTTATTGAAAATCAAAAGCTGTCTAGCGTTGACATTAAAAAAATCAAACACACACAAAAAAAGGAATTTTTTCGAGCACCTGTTTTGTTTTAAATAAACAATGTATCTATGTCCTGAGCCGTCTCTTATTTTTATGGGTTTCTGAGCCGTCTCTTTATGGCTTTTATCAAGTCTTTTAAACAGTACCCTTGGTTTTTTTGACACCTGAGTTATCTCACGCTCAATTTGATTTGTAGAATGTTTTTGTTTTCTGAAAAAGACATTAGCAGTAGAGAAATCTTTTTTCATGCCCTACATGAGAAAATTTTGATACTAAACGAAAAACGAAGAAAACCCTTATGATTGTTTTTTGGCATCGTTGATATTAGAAAAAAAATCGATAGGATTGGTTTTATGCGTGGGGATCCGTTGAATTTTTCGGTTTCAAAACAAAAATAATCATAATAAAATGACCTTATCTATTTTTTTGAGATGGTATCACAGCTCCATGAAGGAGACAGATTGAACTGAAATCCCTTCAATTAAGTTTAAAAAAATTCAATAATGTTGAACAACATCATGAAATTGTTGCTGTAGGTTTAAATTTTTTGCGCACACAAGGGTACAATGACTTTGAATTATTATAAAAGAAAAGTTGTTTGTATGGAAACAACTTTTCCATACAAACAACTTCTTCTGACAAATTCTTCTGTTTCCAACCAGACATTCACACACTTACCTCAGTTTCAAACCAAAAACACCAAAGACTTCTTGCGTTTGTAACATCAAACACGTCAAAGAGCCCTTACGTTTCTAAAAGCGAACACAACGAACAAATGCTCAGTCCTAAAAACCGATGATAAAGAGGAAAGAGAGAACTTCAGAGTTATTTTACTTTTGAAACTGAACGTAGTAATGATTCTTATAGATTTTGTGTCTTTTTTCGGTATTTTGGACTACAGTACCGGGCCTTCGATGAAGTGTCAGTGAAGTGTTTTAACCACTATTTTTGTTCAATCCATCAACGCTCTTCATCAGTAAAGCGGCTTGATAACGCTTGATCCCGCAGTGATAATGGTTATCATCGAGGTTTCAATTCCCATAGTTTCTCTTGTTTGGTTCCTTTATACATCAATAACATCATTTTACATTTTACGGTTAGAGTCGACTTCTCATTCTCTTACAATTTTGGGTTATAAAGTCATAAGAATCAATCTTACAATTGCGGTAAAATCATCGAAGTTAATGTGACGCATTAACATCCTCGGGGCCCACACAACCTAACCCTAACCTGCTAGTGGGTTTGGGGTAAATGTGCATAAGTTTCACTGCTGGTCTGTTTAATTTGCCTAAAGCGGTTTTAACCTCGCAGGACCTAGCTATGTTGTCGGGGCCGGTGAAAGTATCATCTAAGTTAATGTGAGGCATTAACACGGCTTATGTTTTTACGTTTCTATCACGTGTGGCAGTTTTTGTTTCAAGTTCAGTCCATAACATATTGGAGAGATCGAATATTAGGCCAAAAAGGACTTTTTCAACGTCTAAGAAATATTTTCAAACTCATACTTTTACTGAAGACTGAAAATCTACATTTTAAAAACTTTTACCAGTGGTGCTGATGGGCCTCAAATTGTGGTAAAAATGAGCAAACAAAAATAGCAAAAAACTGATTCATTGGTTTAAACTGTTCTAAAGAGGAATTTATATCTGAAAGCGACAAAAACAGCCCAGTAGCTGCAAACGATCAAAAATGGAAGAGAATAAACTATTTGTTCTCTTTCTATGACACATTGTCTCGAGAAGACCGAAGTTTGAGACTTTTGACAACTTCACAATAGTAAGACTTTAAATTGGTGCCTTATATGTTCTAATTGGTGTCTAACTAATTTTCAGAGGGAATTTTTAAAACAAGCGACTAACAGAATGAGTTAAAAAAAGAACATGTAAAGGTTTCTCGAAAGATGATCCTTCAAATAAAAATGAACAGAAAACAAGTTGATTTGTCCTTAAATTAAATGCCACAAGATCAACTTTTGTTTCTGGTTCAATTTTTCTACTTAATGTCTATATGATTTTATTTTGTGTAAGTGAACGCTTTTTTCAATATCCTTGTCGTGCCCAAATTTTGATTAAAAAAGGCACACCTCTAATTCAATTTGTAAAAGTTTGTCTCCACTTCAACTTTCTCTAATTCAATTGTCTGTCGTGCGACCAAGCTCATTGTCTGGACAAATTTTTTGTTGTACCGCTCCGTCTGGTCCATGATTGACTCGGGACGGTTCGGTCTGACCCATGTCTGATTTCGGTATGTTTGGCCCGGCTCATACCCGTACTAATTCTATCTGTTTGATCTGATCCGAGCCCACTATTTAACACAGCGAGAAAAAAAATCATTTCAGCTTATTAACTTGATAAAACAAACTATCTGGACTGATCGGAGCAAGAAGTCCAGCCCAATACAAAAATCTGTCCTCTGCTAAAAAGATAATGCATTCCAACGTAATAGAGGGATAAACAAACGTAGAATTTTGATTACTAAAAATTGCTTTGTTCTTGTAGTTGACGCTTTTTTAATTTCAAAAAAAATTCGAAAAATTTGAGGTGATTTTTTGGCCTAAAATTTAAAACGCATAATTATAATTTCTAATTATGCTTCTATATGTTTATGTTGTTCGGGTCTTTTCGATCTGTCCCAGGGTCTTGATTGTGCCTGAAAATTCTGGACCAGGGCGGCCAAAAACCTTTGGGTCTGTTTGGTCTTGAAACTTCTGTGCGCGACCAAATGGATGTGACCCGTACATTCTGGCCTGTACATATTTTGGGCCAAGGACCTCATCCGTGGTTTGTTTTGGAAATTTGAGTTACAAGTTACCGTTCTTTGGTTTGTTAGAATTCGATGAAATTTGTTATGTTTTTGTCACTATGACATGCTCAGCAGTTATTTTTAATCCCGTAATCCAAGCATCAACTTAAGAAATCAACTACGATGTCTGGAACCTGAAATTTGCGCTCGATATACATAGTCAAAGTTGAGAAAAGTTGTTCAATATGTCGAGGCAAGGTCTTAGAGCAATGTCGGAGAAGCATGGTTGGTTCATGGGTCGAACAAAGAAAATTTTGTGATTGAATGTGACTAAGAAAGTTCATTGTAGAAGTCTCGTTCTTTTTAGACATAGCAGCGTTGTTTCATGTCGTTTTACGTCCAAAAAAGAATTTGAAAAAAACCTTATTCCCATTTGGTAAGGGATTGTAAGCGATGACGGAGCAAAAATGGTGACCATATTACGAGCATTAATGAACAATGACCGCGCGCGTACAGGTCATCAAAGCAAAAAGCGCATTAATGAAAAGATTTTTGTTTGACTCACGATTTTGCTAAAGCTTGCCCCAATTTCTATATCCAATTGTCTGGTCGAGGGAAAATTCAGCGTGACAATTTTGTGTCAACCAAAAATCGAGTTTGATTTTTTGATCGATTGAAAATGCATATTGACAAAATTTTCCACAAATTCCAGATATTCCCTGATATCTATCAAATGTCTTTTCTTCGCATTTTTGGGTACAACATTGTTTTTTATAGAAATTTTGGTCAATTTTTGTCTTTTCAGAGGTCGATGTCTAGGCTATGGAGAGTCTTTGTTTTTCTGTATCTCATGTTTTGAAAACGATGGCAGTCAATTAAGCAAGCCGATTGGCCCGCAAGCTGAAATTTGAAAAGAAGCCCAGGAAGCCGAAAACTTTTATCACAATTTGTTTAATTCGTCGCGATTACCCGCCCGCCGTTTCAAGATTGAACAGCGGATGACATTACAGTGCAGAGGTATACCCAAATCGTCGCGGGCAGATATGCCCGATGTGTGTATCTCGTGTTCGTTTTTGTTATGTTAATACATTGAAAGTGGTACAATATTGCGGAAAATAGATACTTTAGCAAAAACCGGCAAAATGGAAGGGAATATCGTATCCCGTGTTCGAAAACGTGTCCTAATTTTAGCCGCGAAATACAAGTACAAACTCAAAAACCTATTTTTTGCGCGAGTTGTATCACGCATCTGCTCAATTTACGTATCAATTTTTCGCACGCAATGTAGATTGATTTCGCATATAATCCGCAATTAAGCCTAAATTAATTACTACTTATTAAATTAAGCCTTACTTATTACTACTAGTAGTACTTTATTACTACTTTTTTACTACTTATAGTACTTTGTTACTACTTATTACTACTTATTAGTACTATTTATTATTACTTATTAAAATTGGCCAGTCCCACATTGATATACAAGGCCTTTGATGTGCGAGGGATTTTTCGGAAAAAAACCAGTTTTTGTGGTTGCATGTATTTAAAGTACTTTAAGGATTTGAAAGCTTCAATTAAATCTTTATAAAAGTGCTTATTGCATGCTCAAAATGCGCACGAATAATAGTTACCTAAATTCAGCGGAAAAGTACTACAAGATTTGTTACCTACTTTTCGCACCGAATGTTCTTTTATTTCGCAAAATTGGTGGAACCCCTTTTGCGAAAAGTAAGATACAAAGGATGTCATCTAATGTCGTTTATAGTATGTAACCAACTTTCGAGCCAATTTTACTAAGGTGGAAATTTTGGGGTATACCTCTGCATCGTAATGGAGAGGCATCACTTGATCTCTTGAAAATGACCTGAACTTTGTTTTTCTTGTGCACTGGAATACATTATGATTTGCAAATACTATGCGCAAGCTTGATTGTATCGGCGTGAAAAGGTGTTGTTTTTGAAAATTTGCATTCACCACACAAAAATCCATGTCAGTTTCGAAGAGAAGTGAAGAACTTTTTGGGAAGGGGAGGCATTGAAAAGATTCAAATATAAAAGTTACCCTTCAGGATGGAAAGTTTTCGAGAAATTTTAATTATGGAAACTTGATTTCTCCCTTAATCGGGGGACTACCAAGCTGGTTGTAACCATGTTTGGTTGAATTCAATTTTATTATTATTATTATTATTATTATTATTATTATTATTATTATTATTATTTTTAATATTATTATTATTATTATTATTATTATTATTATTATTATTATTATTATTATTATTATTATTATTATTATTATTATTATTATTAATATTATTATTATTATTATTATTATTATTATTATATATTATTATTATTATTATTATTATTATTATTATTATTATTATTATTATTATTATTATTATTATTATTATTATTATTATTATTACTATTATTATTATTATTATTATTAATATTATTATTATTATTATTATTATTATTATTATTATTATTATTATTATTATTACTATTATTATTATTATTATTATTATTTTTATTATTATTATTATTATTATTATTATTATTATTATTATTATTATTATTATTATTATTATTACTAATATTATTATTATTATTATTATTATTATTACTATTATTATTATTATTATTATTATTATTATTATTATTATTATTATTATTATTGTTGTGTGTGAATCGCTCAACAATGAAAAGAGCAAGAGTTAATCTTGAATTTTGATAACTATTCTCTGAACGCGTTAAGGCAGAACTGCAATCGAGTGCTTTCGCACTTGTTGGTCAAGACACAATACCAGTTGTACTGTGTGGTTAACAGTTAACAGAAATGTCAATCACAATCATCAATCTATGTACAATGAGTTGTCACCAATTGGTTAGGTGTTAGCATCTAGATAAGTACGTATGACAGCAAATGAGTTTGTTCTCCGGATGGAGATTATACCATAAGATAAATATGTATATAGTTTAAGAGTGTTTATATTAATACTTGATATACTTGGTTGCGATTTGTGGATTCCTCCACCACACTCCCCCTTCGTCGGATCTTTCGCTGACTAGTCAAAGAGTTTGTCAAGGGCGGCGATATCCTCTGTGTTGAGGGATGAGATGGAGCTTGATGTTAGGCTTTCGCCATTGTCCTCCTCCATGTGGATTAAATCAATGGGTTCGTTGGCGTTTTCTCTTTCCTCTGGTATGTCTGGTTGTGCTTCGATGTTGTGTTTAATTGTTTTCTCGATTTGTTTTTGTTTCGGATGATCGTTTTGGGATCTTGTGTCGTCGTTAGTATCCGCTGGACATGTAGTATGTACCAGTTGGTTACTGTTTTTGTTCTCGCAAATGGTGGTTGTGGGTGCGTTGGTTTTTACCAATTGGTAATCATTTGTGCTGGTCCTTGCGATATTCTGAGTTGTTGTCATTGCTTTGGTTATTGGGTCTACAGGGGTGGACTGGTGTGAAGGAGTAATTTGTGTTATGTCTTGGGATAGTCCTGTGTGGTTAGTTGGGGTAATTGAGGTTGGATTTTCGTCGTTGTTTTGTTGTTTCTTTGGTGAGTGGGTGATGCGGTGAATGATTTTATCTATCTTTTTGTTTACTTGTTCTTGGGACTTTTTCCTCGCTGGTGTTGACATGAAGGCTGTTGTGTCATCTGAGGTAAATATCTTTATCGGGCTGCCTTGTGAGGAGTCCGAGATTAGGTTAATGACTTCTATAGATTTGTTTTGTTCTAACTTTGAAGTATCCAGTTGGATTCTTGGAGAGTTGGAAATTCTTCGCTGGTGCTCCTTTGCCTTGTTTAATTTCGATTGGGCTATAGCCGCTTCTTTTGATTTTCTGTCAAAATCGCTTTTGGGTTTTGTTGTTCTTTTTTGGGGCTGTTGTTTTCTTTTTCGTTGAGATGGGAATCGGTTGTTTGGTCCGGGGGTGTCGAAATGGTAGGATGGTCCAGGTTGCGAGTAGGATGGTCCAGGTTGCGAGTAGAAGTGGGTTTCGTTTGTGTTGGTTTGCTCTTCTGGTCTGTCCAGTTGGTTTTTCTGCTTGGACTGTTTGAGTTGTTTCTTTTCTGTTAACAAAAATTGTTTTATTTTTTCCTGATTTCTATTATATTCTCGTACTATTTTGCATGCTACGAAGTGCATTAGTCTTGGTTTTGTTTCGTTTATGATTGCCAGGTCATTTTTTCTGATTACTGTATTCTTTCTGGTGTTCGTGTCTAGAGTTATTGTTGTTGGTGAATAGTTAGTGATAGTACCATCTGGTATTATGTTCCAAAGTGGTTTTAGTGTGCCGCGTGGTTCAGGTGCTTTGCGTGCTAATGTTTTTCGTGCTATTTGTTTTCGTGTGTTAGTTATTGATGTTGTTTTATCACCGAATGTTATCATTAGTTTGTCAGGTGTAATCTTAATTGGGGAAGTGTTCTTACGTTTGATGGCTTTCTTTTCAATGTTCTGAAGCGTAGATTGGTCCGAGGAGTCATCTCCCTCGATTGTTGGTTGGAATTGTATGTCCAGATGTGGTTCAGAATCTGACTCGAGATTCCATATTGTGTCGGCTTTCAGCATCGGTTGTTTTAGTCCTCTTCGTTTATCTAAATGGAATTTTGTTATTTCATTGTATGATAGATTTTTTGGTGATGTCCTGGATGTGATGTTTGATATTGATGTGTTTGGTTTTCTGCCGAAATGAGCTGTGAATGGTGCGATTTTTGTAGTTGTGTTAGGTATGAGTTTTATTTCTTGTATTATTTCTGTGATTTTATCTGCAAGTGTAATTTTTGACCATTTGGGGTCGTTATTTAAGACTGAGAGTCGGCGTTTTATTGTTTGTAATAGACGTTCTATCATTCCGTTAGCTCTGTGGTCTCCAGCTGGAGCTAATATTAGTTTAATATTGTGATTGTTACAGAAAATTTCGAATTGTCTGGATTTGAATGCTTGAGCTTGGTCGCATCTTATATTTCTAGGTATTCCGTGAAATTTTGTGTATTTTTCTAAAAATTTTATTGCTGTGTCGGTGTCGCAGTTGTGGTATACTTTTGCGTATGGGTTTCTGGAGAATCTATCTACCGATGCTAATATATACGAATTATTATTTTGTTCGTCTAGTATGGGGCCGGCAAAATCCATTTGGATTTCTTCGTTTGGTTCGTATAGCGGTGGTAGGTTTGCTAATTGTGATTTTGGTATTATTGGTTTTAGGTTCTTGCCTATTTTGATGCACGGTTGGCAATTCTGTGTGAGGGTTACTATCTCTCTGTGAATTCTTGGGAACCATATCATGTTTGCTAAGTGCATCATTCCTGATTGTCCTGGGTGATTGCGGTGGATGGAGTTCATGATTAGTTTACGCAGTTGTGTAGGTATATACATTTTTCCGTCATATAGTATGCAGTCAGCTGGTGTTGTGCTCAGATCTCGTTTTAGGGAGTGCCAGTATCTGCTGAAGTGTTTGAGTAAGTCCCAGTTTTTTTCTTCTATGATTTGTAGTAAATTTTTGCTATGTGGGTCGTTTCCTGTAGCTTCGGCGATGAAATTTTCTCCGAATACTCGGTGTAGTTGTTCGAGGTAATTGGGAGTGTTTTGGTAGTCTAGTTCTGGGATTGGATTGAATTCCTCTTTTTCATCTAGTGATTGGCGTCCTAGTCCGATGTTAGATGTTTCATCTGTCTGTGTGGCAATTGTATTTGTCTCCAGTTGGTTTGTCATCATTTTTGTTTTCGTTGTGTTTGGTGCTCGGTATCGTTTTTTGATTGGGACCTGGAACGTTTCTAGTTGTGGGTTGTTTCTTGTCGTGACGTGTATTTTGTTTCTAAATAAATGATTAATGGAATTGTAAGATCGACGAGCTAAATGTTTTGGTAAAGAATTTGTAATAGGATTTGTAAACGAATTTGTACTGGATCTACTGGGTAAAAGTGTTGATAAAGGATTTGTGATAGGGTGAATATAAGATTTGTATAAATAATTTCCGATGACTCTATTTGTATTTGTAGAGATTTGTGTTAATTTTGAATTATTTGAATTGTTTAACGTGTTAGGAGGCAACTGATTTAAAGCGTGTAAATGGCAAAAAGCGTTCTGTATTTGTTTGCTTGGATTGCACTGGTATGTGACGTCATTTAGTTCATTCTGTTTTCTAGCGATCTGATTGGTTAATTTTCTTTGTGTTGTCTGTAGCGTATAATGTATTGCCTCTATGGTGTTTATTACATGATTATCGTCGAGGTTTTCACCAGTTGGTTGTGTTGTTGGATGGCGGCTTAAGTAGTCCGCGAATCCCATGTTTTTCCCCGCGATGTGTTCGACTTTAAAGTGGAATGGTAATAATCGGTGTACCCATCTAGTTAATCGGCTTTGGTATGTTTTGTTGCCTCTATTGTTTTTTAGCGCGGAGAGTAGGGCTTGGTGGTCCGTTTGGTGTGAAGTGTGCTCCATATAGAAAGTACTTAAAGTGTTCGAGTGACCAAACTACGGCCAGTAGTTCTAGTTCGTTTATGCTATATCTTTGTTCATTTTTGTTGAGAAATCTGCTGGCGTATGCTATTGTTTGCCATATGTTGTTTTGTCTCTGTTCAAGGCACGCGCCTAAGCCTTCTTTGCTGGCGTCGCATTTTATTCGTGATTGGCAGTTGAGGTCGAAGTGTTTTTGTTCGACGATTGTTTTAATTGGTTGTTTGATTTTGTTAAATGCATTGGTGTGTATTTCTTCCCATTCTACTTTTTTGGGTGTTTTGTTTGTTGGTTTTGTTAGTAGTGGTCTGTTGGATAATCAAGGTCTTCATTTTCTGGTCTTGGTTGTAGTAGCTTGTCGACTTGTATATTTTCTTTTACCATGATTGCTAGTTTTACTGCAGCTAGCCATTTTTCCCATTCTGTTTCGGGTTGGTGACCTTTGTCCCAATAGAAATTTACTCCTAATGGGGAGCGAGCCATAGTTGACTGCGCCATGTTGTGTGTGAATCGCACAACAATGAAAAGAGCAAGAGTTAATCTTGAATTTTGATAACTATTCTCTGAACGCGTTAAGGCAGAACTGCAATCGAGTGCTTTCGCACTTGTTGGTCAAGACACAATACCAGTTGTACTGTGTGGTTAACAGTTAACAGAAATGTCAATCACAATCATCAATCTATGTACAAGGAGTTGTCACCAATTGGTTAGGTGTTAGCATCTAGATAAGTACGTATGAGAGCAAATGAGTTTGTTCTCCGGATGGAGATTATACCATAAGATAAATATGTATATAGTTTAAGAGTGTTTATATTAATACTTGATATACTTGGTTGCGATTTGTGGATTCCTCCACCACAATTATTATTATTATTATTATTATTATTATTATTATTATTATTATCATTATTATTATTATTATTATTATTATTATTATTATTATTATTATTATTATTATTATTATTATTATTATTATTATTATTATTATTATTATAATTATTATTATTATTATTATTATTATTATTATTATTATTATTATTATTATTATTATTATTATTATTATTATTATTATTATTAATGTCGAGATGAATAAAAGAGCAGTTCTTAAACTTTCACAATTCAACTATTTTTCTTTCACGATTCAGGCAAAAAGCGATGATTAAGTTCACGGCGTAGAGAGATAGAGGCGAGACCAGACAATACCTGTCATCGCTGTGTACAGATGTTAGAATTTACATAGGTGTTAAGACAAGTGATAGAAAGTTTATTGCGTACAACTGAATTGAGTCATCAAGCGATTGAGACTGAATGAAATGAACTAAAGTTTGAACAGGTTCCCGAATGGGTGGATAGTATAATAATATATGGATGTTAGTAGTGTTTATAATAGTAGGTGAGTCTTTGTTTCAGATCCTGACGGGTACTTCCGTACCACACTCCCCCTTTTTCAGTTTTTCGGCATTATATGTCGAAAATGTGGTTTAGGTGGTCAACGTCTTCTGGGTCCAGTGATGAAATGGGGCTCTGTTCTAGGGTTGTGCGGTGCGGAATTTCCGAAGGGGCCGTGCTGTAGCTTGATTGCGGGCTATCACTGTGGTCCGGGCTCCTGCATCTTTCGTCGTCAGACAGTGAGTGTTCTATGGAAATGTTGGTATCTTTGTTTGTTATCTTCGTGGGCTCTGTGGGTGGGGGTTCTTGTCCTGCGGTGATTGGCGCTGTTACTGGTTCCTGTGGCATGATATTGTGGTCGCTGTCCGACTCAATGAGGATGGTTACTGGTACCTCGTCATCTATGTTGTGGCTGGTCTTTGTTATGGTTGGTTGCTGTTGTTGTTGTATGTCCCGAGTGGTTTCTGCTCTTGTGGGTTGAATAAGCTGCTCCATGTTCCGAACCGGTGCGGGTGGGGTTTCTACCATATTGTCTTTGTTTATGGGTAGTTTTTGCACGATTCGTTCGACGGATCCTCTGCCTTTGTTAGTGGTGTGCATAAAGTCTTTTGGTGAACTCGAAGTAACTATTGTTATCGGGCTTTGTACTGGTGAATCGGATACTAGATTGATGACTTCTACTGTATCCGAGTTGTTCCACTTGTCCAGGTCAGTGCTTACAATGGAGGAGTATCGTCTTTGCCTTCGTTTCGCTTGTTCAATTTTTGATTGGGCTAGTGCTGCCTGTTTTGATTTTGTTTCGAATTGTGGGACGTGTATTCTTTTTGTGGGCTGCTGTGGTTTTCTTCTGGGGCTACCTGCTTTGCCTTTCCTTTGTTTCTGTCTTTGTTTTGTTGAGGTTTCTCTCTTGGTTGGCTTGGTGGCGGCTTGTTGTAATTGTCTGCTTGTGCCCGGTTGGGGTTCTTGTTGTTGTGTTGGCTGTTCTGCTGCCCACTTCTCGTTTTGTTTCTTCTCATCTAAATAGAATTTCTTAATTTTCTCTCTATTTCTCTTATATTCGCCGACGGTCTTGCACGCTACGAAGTCTATCAGTCTAGGTTTGTTTTGGATTATTTCTGTGGCTATTGCTATGTCGCTCTTTCTGATTACTGTATCTTTTCTTTTTGGTGTGTCGATTGTGATTGTGTGGGATGTGTAATTTGTTATTGTCCCATCCGGGATTATATTCCATAGTGGCTTAAGTGTGCCTCGCGGTTCCTTCACTCTACGCATTATTGTTTTTCTTGCTACTTGTTTTCTTTCTTTTACTAATACTGATGTTTTATCTCCGAATGTAATGCTTAGTTTGTCGGGTACGATTTGTATGGGAGAAATGGTCTTACGTTTTGCGCCATGGGTGCGCGTTTTGTGGCCAGGGGTTCTTCATCAGAGTCTGATTCAGCGCTGGGGGACTGGTATTGTATTTCCAGATGTGGCTCAGAGTCAGAGTCTTGATTCCAGATGCTTGCCTCGCTCAGCATGGCCTGCTTCAGTTTCTTCTTGTCTAAATGGAAATTCTTTATTTTATTGTATGATAAGTTTTTGTAGTTTGGCTTTTTTAGTATGTTAGTTAATTGTGTGTTTTCTGTTCTACCAAAGTGTGCTTTGAATGGAGTGATGCGTGTTGTTGTGTTGGGGATCAGTCTAATATTCTCTATTATGTGTGTGATTTTATCGGCTAATGTTTTTTTGTCCAATTTGGGATCTATATTTATTGCCGATAGTCTTCTTTTTATTGTTTGTATCATACGTTCGACTAATCCTGTCCCTCTGTGATCTCCTGCTGGGGCTAGGATTAACTTAATGTTGTTTTCTTTGCAGAAAATTTCGAAGTTTTTAGATTTGAACGCCTGTGCCTGGTCGCACCTTAGCGATCTTGGTATGCCGTGGAATGTCATATAGCTTTTTAGAAATTCAATTGCTGTTTCAGTGTTGCAATTGTGGTATGCCTTTGCGTGGGGGGATCTAGAAAATCTAGCTACCGAGATTAGGATGTATGTGTCTTTATTATTGTCTAGTGTTGGTCCTGTGAAGTCTATTTGTACTTCTTCATTAGGTTCTTGTAGATTGTTTAGATGTGTATGTTTATTTTTTGGAATAATTGGTTTTAAGTTCTTAACAATGGCTGTGCAAGGTTTGCATCTTTGTGCCATTATGACGATTTCCCGGTGTATGCGGGGAAACCAGATGAGTTGCGCCATGTACATCATTCCCGCCTGTCCCGTATGGGTTTTGTGGATTGATTGTAGTGCAATATCGCGTAAATTAGGAGGTATGTAAAGTTTGCCATCATAAAGGATACAACCGTTTTCCCGTTTTCGTTCACGGATAGGTCTTTTTTGAGTGTATGCCAATAGCGGGAGTAATGTTTTAGTGCAAGCCAGTCCTGGTTTTGGATCATTTTGCGTATGCGGTTACTCTGGTTGTCTAATTTGATCGCTTCTGATATGAAGTTTTCGTTCATTACTTTGTGTAAGTTCGATAATGGGATGTTGTTTTCCAATTGGGTGTTATCAAAGGGCTTTTTTGCCCGAGTGGGGTCTAGAGGGGTTAATCTTTTACCTAGATTATTGTCGGTGTCTGTTTGTGTTGCGATAGTGACCGATCTTGGGGGATTTAGTTGTTGGGGTTGGTTGTTTGCGGTAGTATTTTCTTGAAGGGGATTCATCTTTTTAATTTGGGGGCGTTTATAGATTGGCTTGTTAAAGGTGTTAGAATATGGTTTATTTCGGGTAGAAACGAACACGTTGGAATTTGTGTTATGATTTGGAATTGAATTTTGATGAAAGTGTGAATTAAAGTAATTTGAATATGGGATTGTTTTTGAAGAATTTAAAGAATTATTGTGTAAAGAAGATTTAAAGTGATTGCACGAGTGCGACTGATTTGAACGACATTTTTGGCAAAAAGCGTGTATGTTTTGTTTGCTTTGCTTACTAGTCTTTATTACGTCATGATTTCTGTGCTTTATTGTTTGCGCATTCTGATTGGTTGAATTTCTTTGAGCATTTTTTAGTGTGTATTTAAATGTGTTTATTAAGTTTACTACATAATTTTTGTCGCTTTCGAGAGGTTGGGGTGCTGGAGAGATCGGATATCTGCTAAAGTAGTCTGCGAATCTCATGTTTTTTCCTGGTACGTGTTGTACTGTAAAGTGGAAGGGTAGTAATCTGTCTACCCAACGGGTCAGGCGGCTTTGGTATGTTTTGTTTCCCCTGTTGTTTTTCAGGGCCGAAAGGAGTGCTTGGTGATCTGTTTGGAGTTCAAATTTGGAGCCGTATAGGTAATATTTGAAATGTTCTAATGACCATACAACCGCTAATAATTCTAATTTGTTGGTACTGTATTTTTGTTCATTATTATTTAAGAATCTGCTAGCATATGCTATTGGGTACCAGTTGTTGTTTAAATATTGTTCTAAGCACGCTCCAAGTCCATTTTTACTTGCGTCACATCTTACCCGTGTTGGTTTTGATGTATCGAAATGTTTATTTTCTATAATATGTGTTATTGCGGTTTTGATTTTGTTAAATGCTGAATCATGTTCACTTGCCCATTTTAGCTTTGAACCTTTTATACTGTTTTTTGTTGATAATAATGGTCTTAGGGGTGCTGTTAATTCTGCTAAATTGGGAATGAATTTTATCATATGGTGTATGCTGCCCATGAATGATCTAAGTTGTTTTAATGTGTGGGGTGGGTCCATTTCTGAGATGCATTTTGTTTTCTTTTCGGTTTGGATTATCCCGTTCGG
Source organism: Convolutriloba macropyga (assembly GCF_964194025.1). Taxonomy (NCBI): domain Eukaryota; kingdom Metazoa; phylum Xenacoelomorpha; order Acoela; family Convolutidae; genus Convolutriloba; species Convolutriloba macropyga. The sequence goes on from NC_134471.1 coordinate 48,644,111, forward strand.
GCTTATTCTGTAACCGAGCCATATGATTTCCGTTTGGGCGAATTCGCATTTATGAAGGCTTATGGCTAAATTTTCTTTGTCTAGTCCGGATAGTACTCTCATTATTTCTTTTTCATGGCTGTCTAAGGATCCTTCAGTGATAATTATGATATCGTCTAAAAAAGCGTGTGCTGAATTTATATTGTTTAATGTGTAGTCTATCGCTTTTTGAAATGTTGCAGGCATGTCAGTGAGTCCGTAAAAGCCGTTGATGAATCTGTATGTTCCTGTGGCGTTTCCGCCCAGGATATTAAAGTTGCAGTGTTTTTGTGTGTCTTTGTGTAGTGGGATTTGGCTGTATGCATATTTTAAGTCAATTTTTGAGAAGTAGAATGTGCTTGGTTTGTTTTTTTGTTCGCAAATTTTTTTGGATATGGTGTCCATTAAGTGGTCAATGCTCTGCATTTGATATTTGTATTTGTGTATCGCTTCGTTGAGTTCTTTTGAATTGAGTGCTATTTTGATAGAGTTGTCACTTTTTCCAGTGATCACTACCGGGCTTATGAAATACTCGTCTGAGCATTTTTCTAGTTTAATTATTTGTTTGTCTTCTATTAATTTTCTTAGTTCTTTTTCGACTTTGTCAATTAGGTGAATAGGTACCCTTCTTCCTTTGTGTTGTGTTGGTTTGAAGTATTGCTTAAATGTTGATTTGGCTATGTGGTTTTTTGTTTTTCCCAAACGGGTGCATAAGTGTGGGAAGTTTTTGAAAATTTTGTGTGTTATTTGTTTTTGGTCCGGATTGATGAAATTAACTGTTTTCTCACCTTGTTTCGTTTGTGTCAGGTGGATCCCCAGTTTTTGTAGTATGTCCCTGCCCAGTAGGTTCACGGTATTGTGTGGCACTACCAGTATTTCACAGTCTTTTGCTACTGAGTTTCCTGAAGAGAGGTGTATATTGAGCGTACTGATTATTTTGATTTTATTGTTGTTGAAGCATCTGAATTCTCCTAGTTTGGGTGCGTTGTTTTGTATTTTCTTTCCAAGTTTGTTTATCAACGTATTTGCTGTTTGTTGTGATATGAAGCTTCTCGGGCTTCCTGTATCGACTAACCAATGTATCTTGCTTTTTCCCGATTGGGTCTCTAACCAATATTCTCCCATTTGGGTTTTATTGATCTTGTTTACTCTTGTTTGTTTCCAGTCCCATTTAACTAGGTTGATTGTGTTCCAGTCTTCCATCATTTCCTTTATATAGCATGCGTTTTCTGGGTCGATGGATTCATCTTCTTCTGATTTGTTGCTTCCTGCATTTGATAAGTCCTCTGTGGAAGTTGTTTTAATGTTTCTTACACTTCTTGAGTTTGGATTGTAATTGTTGTTTTGGTTGGTCGATATTGTACTTCTGTTTCGTATGTTGTTTCTGATTGGTGGTTTTTGTGTTGGTCGGGATGGCATTTCAGCTCTGCACATTTTGGCATAATAGCCTATTTTCTTACAAATCCTGCATATCTCGTTCTTTGCTGGGCAGTTGCTGAGATGCCCGGGTATAAATTTGTATCCGCATTTCCAGCAATCTGGGATTGGTCCTGATTTTGGAGTTTGTAGTATACCTGTGCGTTGTTGTATATTTTGTCTGTATTGTGTGTTGTTGCGTCTTATGTATTGTACGTCTGAGGATCCTTGTGGGCTTAATTCGAATTGAGATCTACTTGTGTTTGTCATTTTTTGTTGGTTTTCTTGGCCTTTTTCTCTTGCCAGTGCGTATTGTAGTGTTCCAATCGGGTCTCGGTCTTCCGATAATAAGTCCAATTGAATTTGTGGATTTCTCATGCCTTGAATGAAAATACTTTTAACGAGGCTATCTTCGAGGGCTTCCCAATTGCAGAGTGCTGCCTTTTGTTTGATTCTAGAATGGAATTTTTCCAGTGATTCGTTTTGTTCTTGTTTGCAGTTAAAGAATTGAAAGCGATCAAATGTTTCGTTTCGCACTTCTTTAAATGTTTCCTTTAATTGTTCGACAATTGCATCTGTTGTGCATTTTGACATTTCCGTGTGGGGATTTCTTTGGTGAAATATGTTTGTAGCCTCTTGGCCTAGGGAGAGGTAAATGAGGCTTTTTATTTTTGTGTCGGCCTCGTCCCACGGGGTGTTGTCAATGTAGGGGCCTTTGTCTTCTACTGCTAAGCATTGATTTTGCCAGTCAACTTTTCTTTTGATGTTGCGCTGTTCGCGTTGCCTTTTCTCGGCTGTTGTTTCGTCTGATGTGGGTGGTTCATAACAGGGCTCGTGTGGATAATCGAGTTCTGCACTTTGTCGTCTGGGTCTAAGTAGTTTTTCTACTTGTATATTTTCCTTGGCTGTTATGGCCAGTTTTACTGTTTCGAACCATTTTTCCCACACTATATTTGGTTGTGGTCCGTTGTCCCAATATAGTGTTACTCCTATTGGGGATTTAGCTATTGCTGACTGCGCCATGTCGAGATGAATAAAAGAGCAGTTCTTAAACTTTCACAAATCAACTATTTTTATTTCACGATTCAGGCAAAAAGCGGTGATTAAGTTCACGGCGTAGAGAGATAGAGGCGAGACCAGACAATACCTGTCATCGCTGTGTACAGATGTTAGAATTTACATAGGTGTTAAGACAAGTGATAGAAAGTTTACTGCGTACAACTGAATTGAGTCATCAAGTGATTGAGACTGAATGAAATGAACTAAAGTTTGAACAGGTTCCCGAATGGGTGGATAGTATAATAATATATGGATGTTAGTAGTGTTTATAATAGTAGGTGAGTCTTTGTTTCAGATCCTGACGGGTACTTCCGAACCACAAATATTATTATTATTATTATTATTATTATTATTATTATTATTATTATTATTATTATTATTATTATTATTATTATTATTATTATTATTATTATTATTATTATTATTATTATTATTATTATTATTATTATTATTATTATTATTATTATTATTATTATTATTATTATTATTATTATTATTATTATTATTTTTATTATTATTATTATTATTATTATTATTATTATTATCATTATTATTATTAATATTATTATTATTATTATTATTATTATTATTATTATTATTGTTATTATTATTATTATTATTATTATTATTATTATTATTATTATTATTGTTATTATTATTATTATTATTATTATTATTATTATTATTATTATTATTATTATTATTATTATTATTATTATTATTATTATTATTATTATTATTATTATTATTATTATTATTATTATTATTATTATTATTATTATTATTATTATTATTATTATTATTATTATTATTATTATTATTATTATTATTATTATTATTATTATTATTATTATTATTATTATTATTATTATTATTATTATTATTATTATTATTATTATTATTATTATTATTATTATTATTACATGACATTTACGTCGGCTTACTTTTAATTCGGCTTACTTTGCGTTCATTTTTAAAAATACGTTTTAAGCATCCTAAAAAATCCAAAACGTTGCTTGCCCATGGGATTTTGCAGCTTCAGCTGTAATTCGAATAGAATATTTTCGTCACTCAAGAACTTATTTCAATAGTTTCATTGCATTATTTTCCCTCCGAACGTACCTGTGATGGTTGACCTCAACACATTAAGGTTTTGATATAGTAATCTCTTCTCCGCGTGATCGTTCATTTCTACCACATCATAGAAATCCTTAATGCTATTGCCAGTTTGACCCAGACGTTTTTGAAAGCACTGTAATTAAAAATGACACCATTTTTTGTCACAAACTCACGAAATTAGTTATCTCTGTTTGAACTCGGATTGCCTCGTACATTCCGACAATTTGAAGCCGTGGTAAGTCTTTTTATTTATATAAAGTTTCTGAACTTGAAGTTAGAGAAGTAATCGCGAACCTAGTGTGCTCTTGATCAAATTAATAATACTCCTGTTAAACTAGTAATAATACCCAGTAATGACAGTCCCCCTAAATCACTTCTTCAACTAATCGTTCTTCGACCCAGGCAAGTTATCTGAAAAGCTGGAGCCAGTAAAAGTTTTACCTTTACACAAAGTGGCTCGGAACTAGGGATGAGAACTCTCCTCCTTTCGCGCTACTCTTAGTCTGGAGAAAGACATTTGAACAGAGTAGTGCTGTACAGAAGAGTTAAATTCGACGCTCCTATAGCGTAAAAAGCAAAAACTGTTTTTTCTGGATTAAAGTAAGGCTTTTGATTCAATTGATCAGATAATGTAGATATATTAGAAATGTACAGTATACGAGGCTTCAGCTCGTATGTTGGAAATTAACAAGCTACGGCGTACCTCAGAGATTCATTTCTCGGGCCTCTTGTGTTCTTTATATACATCATTGGTCTGCCCTTAAACTCTACAGGCCGAAATACTTTTTCTGACGATACAAACCTCGGCTGCGTTGATGTTGACTGCCAAGAAGCAAAAATGGGAAATCATTATAGATTGTTTGCGGCAAATGAACTTGATTTAAATGTTGAAAGTCTGTTTTATTGAACTTTAAACAAAGCTCAGGAAATGTATTCTCTTTTTAAGCTAGTTAATGGCCTCTTTAAATGAAGGGTGATTCCTCAAAACATCATCGTGTTTTTAGTAAGTTATTATGACATTATAAAGGAAGTCTTTGAATAATTCTTCAAGATTATAAACTGCCTATCTGGATAAATGCTATCGTAAGTACAATTTAGGGTTGTGTTTGTTTCGTAAAATCAATATAACACAAAAAAAGCCTCTGAAACCGTTTATTTTTTGAGATATTGTTTTTCTCCTAAAGTTTTTTAAGAAATAGAAATAAAACTTGTGATTTAAATGGAATTTAATTTCCCATTTGTGCTTGTTGGTCTTATGTGCACATATTGTTAACCCGTGACTACCGACAGGTGTGAACTATGAAACTGCGAAAAACTTCATTAAAAACTCTGATCTGATATAGAAATTGGTGTTTTGTATTAGTATTTATAATGCCAAGTAAAAAGTAAAGATTGAGTCTCCGAGTGCAGGATCAGAGGGTGTGAATACCTCGTAACCTGTCCCATTTGATCATGGTAAAGTTGATATTTGCTTCCTCATTTGTAAAAAATTGCATTGTATTTTATTTTACCTGATCAAAGAAAATTTCTTTCTTCGTTTGTTTGTTTCTTTTTTTCTTTCTGACCCTTCCGTTGTCGAGCAGGTAAAGGCACGCCGACCCTGCGACCAAAGACCTATCCACCGAATCCAGTGTTCCGGCTATTTAAGAATTTAATTCCGGAAAACACCTCCCAAAAATAGTGTTTTAATAGTTTTAATATCTCGATCTGCGATGATAAAAATTGACTTTTAGAATTGCTTGCAGTGGGTCATTTGAGCAACCAGTTATTGTAGTAGTATACAACGTCTGTAATTTACTTGTTTTTTTTCAGAAACTATCTTTAATCTTCCCTAATGTGTTCCATCTCCCTCCAGTGGTAATATTTGTCGATGCTGTTTTAAAAAAGTGTTCAATTTTGGTAGCTAATTTTATATTTTTTCTCTGGGTATCTACTTGCATTAAGTTCCTATGCAGTTTTGAGTGCATGCATCAGTGCTAAGTACAAACTTTAATTGCAGATTATGCGTGCAAGTTCATCCATTACCATTACCACGGCAGCGTCCGCTGGTGCCAAAATCAAGCTTCTCTCGAAGAAAGTGGCTATGACTTACAGACCAGTTAAAAGGATTAAGTGTGCTTACAAGTAGTACAATTGTAAAGTGTCTTACGATAAAAAATGGAAGCCAGTAGTAAAAGTGGGTAAATTTACTCAAAAATTGGGTACGGGCAGACGCCTGTAGATTCATCTTAAGGTCATTGAACTGTATCGAAAGGTTGAGGCCGTTAAAGCTCTCCTACATCAGTTCGGCTGAGCCAATTTCATCACACTTTGCACAAGAAAGCTTCATCAGTGTTCGTAATTTGTTTGTTTTTTCCTTAAAATGTGAAAAAGGAACGTGTCAGAAATTTAACCAAAATTTGGAAATCCGCGCAATTTCGCTGATAATTTGGGCACTGATGCAAGCATTACGAGCTTCAACCGGTACCGAAAAAAAATCTACTTCCAATGAAAGTAGCTGACGCTTTCAGGTGCCGACTTCCGTTCAATGCAGAAAGCGCTTAAATTTTGCGAAAGTGATTTCCACAAAGCAATTAAGAGCCCAAAAATGATAAATAGGATCGAGCAAACGTGAAAAGTAGTTACGATTGGCTGCAAGGGCATTTCACAAAATTTTAACCATTTTGAAAGGATGTGATTTTAAGACAATAAAAATAATTGTACTTAAAAATTGTTGCAAGTACTTGTCGCGAAAAAAAAAGAAACTTATACTAGATTTACCATACTAGTACATATTTTATACCAACAAGGGATCTGTTTTCCACTTTTTACGTTATCAATTTCCGTACTTGAACTCCTTGGTAAAAACCACAATTTTGACTTATTCCATTTTAAATTGACTTTTTTTTACCTCGGTCATATTTCTGTATTCTGCAAACAAAATAGAAGCGAAGAAATAAAAGGGAACTTTTAGAAGTGATTATTGTTTCCATTCCGTAAAAGTGCGACATGCGGTCCTAAATTATGGGAAATCTAATCACGAGAATTTTTGCGAATGGCGCTTCCTTTAAACGCATTTTGCGTTGAAAAGCGGTTTTCAATTTTCAACTTCAAGCTTAAAAGTGAAAACCACTGTCTGGAATTTCCATGAAGGGCACCGACTTTTCGCGAAATGCAAAAGTATGTTTCACACGCACAAGGTATTATCATAGGAGAAACGAAATCTGGCAGGGGAAACGAGTGAATTTACTCGAAAATTTGGTTCCCGTAGACGCTGGTAATGCGAGTTTTCATCTGATAAGATTCGTCATAACTTACACCAATGAAACAAAACAGAAGTTTGTTCCACAATGATCAGATCTTGCATTTTTAATTTTTCAAGCTTACTCCCCAATTTATTTCTAATTCTCATTCGATTTCATTTACAGAGAAAGTTACCGTGCGTATAAATTTTCCACGAGATTCACCGTGAGCAGATTTCAAAACAACTGATAGATTGTTGCAATTTTTATAAAAAGCTAAATTAATGCGAGCTCATCAAATTAGTCTTGACGCATGTAGAGAAATCATTATTGCCGTAGACTCTTTTTCAATATGAGCCATCGAAAGAAGAACACTATGACCTCCTGTTTGAACTTTTTGAACCTCGAGTAGTGACTTTCTTGCTTTTTATTTCATTTCCTTAACCTAACCTTCAAATTATAATTTATGGAGCGGGACCTTATTCTATCGGAATTGTCCTTCGGGGAGCATTAAAATTTAATGCAGCTCCTTCATAATCCGTTGAAAGTTATCATTTATTACTACCTCGGTTTACCTAATGGAACTCTAATGGAAATTTTGTTTTCAAGGTTGCGAAAAATGTCATAAATTTAGTCCCCTGTTTGGGACACCAAATTATACAAATATGAAAGTTATGCTTATATTATATTTTAATTAGTGTCCTATCGTGATCAAAACTAAATAATTTTATAATTATTCAACCCTCGCCCTGGACTTAAATCGAAAGGACAGTTGATCGAAAGTGGTAAATTTTGCAAGAATTAAGACAGTAGATATAGAGTGAATAGAAACAACCCGTATAAAATATTCTTCCAATTGAAAACTGTTAATGTCACATTGTAAGTCAGCGCTGAATCAGAGTATTTCTCAGACTGTGTTTCAATATGAACATGAAAAGAGCATGTCACTTTTTACCATGAAAAGAATATGTTCAGACAAAAAAACGAACTCTGTACAGAGTAAAACCAGAGCCGCAAATTCAAACTTAGCATACACTGTTCAGAATTAGTTTTCAGTCTTTTTTGTCACTGATCAGCATTCATATCATAGTAAGGAAAAAGCTTGCTACAGGAAAAAAAACCTCTATTAGACAACCTCTACTAAACTCTACTGTAAGAAACAAAAGCATAATATTTGATTTATGATAGATTATGTAAACTATTATGCAAAAAATGATTCCTTTACAATAGCAGAATTTGGGTCTCGTATTTGGATTTTATGAGTTTTACTGTTCATCAAACCATCGAATTGCCATGACTTGGCTTCTCTATGGCTTTCTATCATGCTGTCTAACATGACACTGTCAACTTCACTTCTCGAGGCCGCTGCTCTCTCGTGATATTCTCTCAAAAGTAATAATTTTAAGTCTGGCTACATTATACGGTAAGTTTTGGCAATAGTCACTTTTCATTTACAATATATGACCTTGATTATAAATGATATGACCTTGTTATATATGATTTCCACGAATTTTTTTCTCCTGAAAATAAAAATTACAGTTTATAAATTTTTTGGCCTTTCAATTTTTTTTATATGATACCTCGTTATGATTCCAAAAAATAATATATTAAATTAAACTATATTGGTTTTCAGAAGCTAAGGACATGTTAATCACTCAACACGAACACATCACTCAGTTCCAACAGGTCATCAATAGGCTTCAAAGAAGCCTAGTCTGGTGATGCCTTGAAGCAGTTTAAAGGTACTTGACCGGAAGTAAAATTTCTCCTCTCCAAATGCAACAAAATTGACCTATTTGACAAAAAAATGGAATTAAAAACCAACAAAAAACTTAAATAAAGATCTGTAAAATTTTGAAAGTATTACAGCATTGCCTTGAATGTAACATTGGACACACATAGAGGTAAAACTTTCCAGTTTGTTTTTGTTCATTGCTTTTTTAATTTTTGCAAAGCTGGGATCGTAGCTAAGCATGATGTAGAGAAATGTCCTTGTCCTTACGCCAATAGAATTGAAGCTGCAGCCAGTTGCGTTGTTAGATGGTTTGATGGATCTACATAAACTTCTCGACTTTGATACCTTCTCAAGTTCAATAAAAATTATTATTGATTAAATCTCCTCCAATTGGCTCTCATTTCTCAAAACAATGACTAATAACTTTAGGATTTCGTTGAGATGCAGTTGTTTTACAGTTAGAATCTGATTGTGTTTGCTCACACTACGAATTGAATCTTGTTTTATCAAACCGCATATAATCCTAACCAATTGATTCAGTTTAGATTCCAGGGGCCCTAGGGGTGTTATGCACTCCGTGCCATACAAATCGCAGATTATTAAACAATTGGTTGTACATACACCATATAGTAAAACAATAGCTGTGGAAAAGTCAGCCATTTTCTCAAGCAATAAAACGAACTTATAAACTTGTTCAACTTTTCAATTAGGTTTTGAAAATACTCTTTAAAATTCAAATGGTTGTCAATAAAAACTCCAAAGTACTTTACACAGGGTTTTCAATCAATAATGTCACCATATATTTTGATAGTTTGAATAGTAGCTTGCCCCTGTAATTGCTCCTGTTACTCCTACTATAAATAAATTCAACTGTTTTTTCACAATTTATTGTCATGGATTTATTATTCAACAAACCGAAAACGTCGTTAACGCGTTTCTGGTAATGTATATTTTGTTCATTTCGTTCTGCAGAAGAACTGTGTCATTGGCAAACAGAAAAAGGTCATGATCATTGTGGAAAAGTATGTGATCTTATTTATATATAAAATGAAAAATAGAGCCCCCAGAACTGAACCCTGTGGCACCCCAATTTCAATTGTTTTCCAGGATGATAATTCATTACCTATTTTAACTCTCTGACTTCTGTTTGATAGATAGGAAGACATAAGTTCTAGTAACGGACATCTGAAGCCCAGATCAAGAAGAACATTAAGCAGGTGTTTATGGTTCATATTTTCAAAAGCTTTTCACAAATCCAAAAATGTTGCCCTTTTTGATGGATTTTTTTTATTTCCCGTGACTTTTGGTGTTGTTTCAGACGTTAGCATAACCAGAGCGTTGATCGTAGAAGTTTTTCTTCTGAAGCCCTGCCGTTTCCGAGAAGGAACCTTGTTTTCGCCAAAAAAAAACTGCTTATTTGAGCAAACCAAAATTTTTTCATTTAATTTGCTAATTGTAGGGAGGAGAGAAACAGGCCTAAATTTGTTTGGATCATCAAAGTATCCCGATTTATGAAGGGGATTAACTATAGCCTTTTTCAAACATTCTGGGAACACCCGCTTCCTGATGCAGTCATTAAATAGTACTGTGAGTAAGGGAACCAGCAAAAATTCTAACTTTTTGAGAATAAAATTATTAACACAGTAGTGATCTTGTAAAAATTGTTCGGCAATTTCTGAAATGTTCTTGACAAAATTGTTTGGTTTACAAAGCTTAAAACTGTTAAGTGTATTGTTCGATTTGATCTCATTATTTGATTTGGCTCGTGGAAATAGGCGCTTACTCAGATCCAACTGAAAAAAAACTGTTGAACAACTCGGCAGAGCTCTTGTCGACGCGTAAGGTGGATTTCAAGTTTTCTTCAACTTCACAAATTGCCTGAATGAAACTTCTGGTATTTTTTTTCCGTTGGAATTGATTTTTTTGGTTCAAAATTGCGTTTCTTCTTTTCAACTAGTTTTTGCAACTTGTTTTTAATTCGGTTGTACATTAATTTACTTGCTTCAAATTTCTCACGTAGGAAATTTTGGTAGAGGTTTTTTTTCACAGCGAAGCTAAGTTTTTAACTGCGGTATCCAAACAACTTTGTTTGCAGTTGGTTTGTTTGGATACTTTAGTTAGAATGAACTGACTTTTTTATCCTCCACGAGACCATTAAAATTTATATAAGCCTCAATTAAATCAACTTCACCGTATTGTTTATCAAGAAACCTGCCTAAAACGTGATGTAGTTAAAAATCCTTCTTTGCCAAAATTGACGAATCATCAAGTGTTTTCCAGAGCCTCATAGTGAAGGGTTGTTCTGTATCTGATTGTAGTTTGCAATTAATTTTAACGTGGAATAAAAACTTGTAAAGGCCAGTGGTAGTAGTCTTGATGATAGAGGTATCAATTTCATGACTACAATAAGCTACATCAATGCTTCTTTTGCTGGTGGAAGTCTCGCTTGTGCTGCCAATTGTTTGACAATTACGCAAGTCGAACGCGTAGTAGACACTTTTTAAAGCTACTAATTTGCTGCATTGTTTGTTATGGTCAATATTAAGATCACCACATAGGAAACGAATATCATCAGGTTTTAATCCAACTTTTTAGAGTTAATTTTGAAGTACTTCTGTCAAAATTTTTTATGGATGGGTTCGGTTTAATGTATGTGTTTGCGATTGAGAGACTCCTGTTTTTGACTTTAAGCAACTCCTCCTCCTTTCGTTTCTCTGTTACATGCAATTAATTTTTGATAGCCATGTATTTCAAAACAATTTGTGTCGCAGTTGCCATGAGCCACGTTTCAGTTAAACATATTACTACATGTATACTTCATAGACAAGAATCCTCATACTTACAAAAAATCCCATCCAAAGAGAAATGAAAATGGTTATTAACTGAAAATAGATAACAGACTCACTTTTTTATTTGACTATATATGATCGGATCTATTCTGTTTCCCCCACAGTGTTTTTTATGACCCCCAGTTACAAATTATATAATGTTATATAGCACGTTACTATGTAGGAAAATAGCACGTGCCTCTGGGGGTCATAAAAATATGCTCACTAAGCTGGGGGGGGGGGGAGGCGAAACAGAATAGATCCATATGATCCTTATATGACTACTAAGAAATCATACACAAATGATATACGACGTATTGTGATTACTAAAAATCATATATGACCTAGTGTGATTACTAAGAATCTTATTTGGCCTAGTTTGCAATCAAGGAAAGTTGTCTAAGCGGTGACCTGGGAGTTTTCCGTTTCCAAAGATTTCATATCTGAAAGTAACGTTTAGAATTGTTTCTTTTTTGAGGTTTAGAAACGAGGTTTGTAGAATTGTTTCTTTTCTGAGGTTTGTAACGTTTAGAAACTTTGCAAACCTAAAAATTTGGAGAAAAAAAAGGACAATTAACTAATTCAAACGCAAAACGATGAATTGTGACACGTGCTTTGTATAAAGTCAAAAAAATTTGATTTTGTCAAGCAAAACTGAAGCCATAACCTCCGATGGCATGATAGTTGACGATACAGTGTATAGTCAAGTCATAAATGAGGACAGTTCTATTAGCTCTGGCCAATGATGATGAAAATAATTAAAGTCGTGCCCATGCTGAAAATTAGTTGCGGGCTGACTTCGTATGAAATAATTGTCGAGAATGGTCTTCTTGGTCTCTTCAATATAGTTTATGGGTAATCTCTTCGTATTTTTATAGCGTAAACTGCATAGTTATAACTATGCTATTTATGCTAATCGCTAACTCCACTTTCGATGAGAAAAATTAGGGAAATAATTGCTGATGAGCCGAAGAACTGCACAAACAGAGAGCGTGAGTTATTTAGCCATTCTCAGATGATCGAGAAAAAGACCTGATCAATCATAGACGGAAGAAACATGTCCGGTTTAATCCTGCTCAAATGTAAACTAGAAACTAAAATCTGCCATCAACTTGAGGGAAATCAAATCACGCATCAGAAGTTGTAAAACTGGGCTAGAAAGATTTGTTTAAAAGAAAATTTTGTATACGATCTTGTTAGCTCGCAACACATTGGTTTTTCAATAGAAACACTGTTGGATCCAGAATATTAAAAATACAAAACAAGATTCGGTCTCAGAAAAATTTTTTCAATTCTCACAATCTGCCAACGACTGCTTTTGTGAGTAGACTGATGTTGTGATTTTCAATATAAAAACCATTTTTTTAAATAAACCAAGAATTCAACAGAAAAATTGAATCTCAAATCTATTAACTTCAGCTATTTAGTAAATACTAAATAACAAGATTACAAATTTAAACGTTTTGAGGATTTGAAGAAATTAACTGTGATTTTCTGGATCATTTGGGCAAACAAACTAAATTTTTGTTTCCATTATCAATGGCTACTTCATGCAACTAAAAACCACAGCGTTACAATGGTTTCTATTCATAGCTAAATGGATTCTGTTCCTATAAAAGTCTTTGCTAAACTGATTAATTGTAGGGTAAGTTAAAACAGTGTAATTAAAATGGATTTATTGTTCCGACCCCACTTGTGGGGGGAGGAACTATATACTCAATTGGGTTTTTACGACTCGAAGAGGAGTATTGAGATTCTACATTTTTTAGGACTCGAGGAGGAGTATTGAGATTTTACAGGTCTTTTACGACTCGAAAAGGAGTATTGAAATTCTACCGGTTTTTACGACTTGAAGAGGAGCGTTGAGATTCTACAGTTTTTAGGACTCGAAGAGGAGTATTGAGATTCTACAGGTTTTTACAACTCGAAGAGGAGTAGTGAGATTCTACGGGGTTGTTTTAAGCAGAAAGCAATTTTGTTCATGACTTGAAATTTGACTTCTTTCTCTTCGAGCATTTACCTCTGTTTTTGACCCCACTTTTGGGGGAGGAACTATGTACTCAATTGGGTTTTTACGACTCGAAGAGGAGTATTGAGATTCTACAGGTTTTTTACGACTCGAAACGGAGTATTGAAATTCTACCGGTTTTTACGACTCGAAGAGGAGTATTGAGATTCTACAGTTTTTAATACTCGAAGAGGAGTATTGAGATTCTACAGGTTTTTACAACTCGAAGAGGAGTATTGAGATTCTACGGGGTTATTTTAAGCAGAAAGCAATTTTGTTCATGACCTGAAATTTGACTTCTTTCTGTTCGAGCATTTACCTCCGTTTTTGATTGCTGACTTCGGTTTTCGATCATTGGACTTTAACAGTAGCTTCGTTTGTAGTGTATAGTAATTAGGAACTGCTGGTAATGTTCAAGGTGAAGAGGTCATTTTTTGAGGTTTTTTGTTCCTACATAAGTCAACCCTAATTATCTAAACTACACCGCACAAACCCCCCCCACCACCACCTATCTATTCCCCCCACCTACATAGCCCCCCCTCAACACCTACCTACCCCCCCCACCCCACCCCCCCCCCCCCACCGCCCTCGAACATCCCCCCAAGTTACCCCCCACCTACCCTACCCCTCCCTTCAACTAGCTACCCCCACCTACCCCCAACCCCCACCACAACTACCCCAGCACTACCCAACTCCCCAACATATCTACCCACCCACCCATCTATCTAACCCCCCATCCCCGCCCCACCCCGCACCAACTTACCCCCCCCCCACCTACCCCTACCCCCAAACTACCCCCTCCCCTTCACCTAATTACCCCCACCTACCCACCAACCCCCCTCCCCAACTACCGCAGCACTACCCACCCTCCCAACCTATCTACCCACCCACCCAACATAGCTCCCCACACCTAAAAAAACACTAAAATTGGTTTGTTGGGCTACTTTTGTTTTTTTTTCTCTTGTCTATTTTGATGTTCTGATTTCGGTAGGATTAGGTTAGAGATTATATTGCACGACGATTCGAGTCGTTTCCGGTATTCTACAGGCTGTGTTTTTCTCTAGCAGAAAGCAAGTTTGTTCATGACTTGAATTTTGACTTCTTTCTCTTCGAGCATTTACCTCTGTTTTTGACCCCACTTTTGGGGGAGGAACTATGTACTCAATTGGGTTTTTACGACTCGAAGAGGAGTATTGAGATTCTACAGGTTTTTTACGACTCGAAACGGAGTATTGAAATTCTACCGGTTTTTACGACTCGAAGAGGAGTATTGAGATTCTACAGTTTTTTAGTACTCGAAGAGGAGTATTGAGATTCTACAGGTTTTTACAACTCGAAGAGGAGTATTGAGATTCTACGGGGTTATTTTAAGCAGAAAGCAATTTTGTTCATGACTTGAAACTTGACTTCTTTCTCTTCGAGCATTTACCTCTGTTTTTGACCCCACTTTTGGGGGAGGAACTATGTACTCAATTGGGTTTTTACGACTCGAAGAGGAGTATTGAGATTCTACAGGTTTTTTACGACTCGAAACGGAGTATTGAAATTCTACCGGTTTTTACGACTCGAAGAGGAGTATTGAGATTCTACAGTTTTTAGTACTCGAAGAGGAGTATTGAGATTCTACAGGTTTTTACAACTCGAAGAGGAGTAT